>NC_050590.1:13126028-13356028 GCF_013368585.1 Megalops cyprinoides
TTTCATTTTTCTTCTGAGCAAAAACAAAACAAAAACTACTTCTTGGTTGTTTCTTTCCCAGAAATCAAGCTAAAGCAACAAAATATCTTCTCCTATGCCCCCCAACATGTTGTGTGTGTATTATATATCAAAGATCACGTTTTTACCTTAATTAGTAGCCCTAATCACTTCCAGGAAAGTATGCTCTAACACTTTCAAGTACTGTCTTTCCACTGTTTTCAACACAGCAGTGGAGGTAGGCTGCACATTACAATAAGAGAGCCTGATGCTTGAGTAACCAGTAATATTTAGCCACCCTTAAAACAGACACTCCACCAGTGCCCCAGTTAATGAAATGTAGATTACACTTGTAGGCTGGGGGGAAAAGATTAAATCCACTAATTAGACCTGGACATCTTGGCCAATTATCAGTTACAATGGCGCAAGTCATACAATGCTGATGAATGAAACAGGACATGATCTGCAGCGGTGCTTCCTGAACCGATTAAAAAGAGCAACAGGCTTTAATGATCCTTTAATGTGAGAACAGACATCAACCAGCTTGTGGGGCCTGCAGGATAGCCAAATGCTTTAGTGGTCTGTTTGAGCCCTGTATGCACAGTAGCAGTGGTGGAAAGAATCCTGGCAAATCCTGCAAAAACTGAAGTACTGTTACTTCAGAAGAAAATTACTTGAGTAGAATTTAAAAGTATTTTCCAAGACCCTACCTGAGTAAGAATAAGAAAAGTACCTTATGGGAAAAATGCTTAGAAGTACTTTTGTGCTGCATTTCTGGAACATTTGCAATGTAATATAAATTACTTGAATACAGCTACTTTCCTTTGTGTATTCAACCTGTCCTGTGCAACATGTGCATTAATCAAAAAGGAGGAGCACGCGCATGCACCCGCGCATGCACCCACGCACACACGCACGCGCGCACACACACACACACACACACACACACACACACACACACACACACACACAATGTTTCGTTTCATTAACTATCTCACTCATGTTGTTGGACAGCCATCATGTTATTGTGTATTTCTTGAATACAGGGTGTTGAAGCTATAATGCTAACTAGCTAACATTACCACAGAATATCAAAAGATACAACACATGAGTGACTAGCGAGAAGCTAGCACGTGCTATTTTGGTGATTCCTTGGCAAATATTAGCTAATTTACCATGCATAACAAAAGCTAGGATGCCAAGTTCAACTATTACCTTCTAGCTAGCTAACCTGGTGTTATCTTGGTGGCTGTTAGTGACTGTTCTGCCTACCTAATGGCTATTGTGATAACATTACATAACTAGCTAGCTGTATTTAGCTAGCTTGCAACCACTCAAATATTACTGAATAAAATGTTTGAAAACTTAACTTTACATGTATCCTCTGGCTATATTAAGAGTCCCTGTATGCTGATACATCTACTATCACAACTGTTCCTCATGTTTTCCAGGCTAAATAGTTTGTGCAAGTGCGAGCAGGGAGGAACATTTACGTTCTTAGCACTTGGTAGTACAAAAAAAAACTAAATACTCAAATTTGGGCAGGATGTTGATTTGACTGGCTACTGAATTGTTACGGTGATAGTAGGTTGAATAATTTGGCCATTTGTTTGAGCCCAGTTATTTTCTGTGCACAGTTGGTGATATAATATAAAATAATGACCATGTGAAGCATGAGCTTCAGATGAGCTATGTGCAACCCAGAAAATGTTGTGGAGTAAAAAGTAGAATGCTTTATTAAAACACGAGTAAAACAGAGTTTCGTCATCTAACAATACTCACAAAAACTACAAATACTGGAAAAAAACACTCAAATACAGTAAGGAGAGTACTTGTAATCCATTAACTTACTATAGCAACTCTGAGAGCTACAGAGCAGTTACTTTAAGTTGTATGCCTATTTAAGACATTATCTTGTCCTAAAAGCAGTAACTACAACCCCTTTAGCCTTGATTTTGTGAGTGAATTTGAAAAATGCAATACCGTTGATTCTAAGGGTATCCTTTCAAATTACGAAAACTACATTTAATGTACCGTTTGAAACCACTTGCTCTTTAAGGGGAGTTAGAAGCCACTGCAGCAATGGTTCTGCATGCACTCATGCCACATGTATTGCATGCAAAAGTTTGATTTTTTTAGCGATTCGAAGACAAACTAGACTAACACATACACAATCCACAAAAACTTCATTATGTACAGCTCAAAAACTGTCTTGAACAAGGGCCAATACACTATTATACTACATCCCATTCAGTTTCAAGGAAATGAAACAAGTGTGCCTCACTGATTAAGCTTACAGAAAACATACAAATCATGAGACTAAAATCCATACACCGGCTGAACCACAGAAAACTGCCAGAAGGAAAATTACAACAGAGGCAATGGCTGAGACTGATGACAGAGCTGTGTACATTAAAAAAAAAAAAAGTTAAGGTATTCTATTATTAGAGTGCATTCCCAACAGCGTGCACATTTACAGTTTGCACAGGGCTCCTACTTCCCATGGTACAGTGGAATCACTGTAAGCACAGCACACACATCTGAAATCTAAGGTTCCGTGTTCAAATGTAACTGGCCAATTCATGGCAGAATCTGGCACACTAAAACAAAACTACAGATTCCATAATGCTGCCCTTATTTACTACTGCCTTAAATCATTGCTACATAAAATTTGCTGCAAGACAGCAAACAGTATAAACTAAGAGTTTGGAGATATATTATCAGGTTATCAAATACTGGAACAGTGACCTTAGCCCACCTCCCTCACACCCTGGTGGTTGCCTTGTGTGCCTTCAACAGCCAACAAAATAATTGCTCAAAATAATATGAATAAAATGATAAATTGTTCTGTAAAGACCCCTTTACATAACATAACTTTAGGGTGTGAAACAGCCTATGCAGTAAAAATACTTGGAAAGAGGGAGTGCATTATCATGGGACTTCATTAAAACAATGTGTATGCATTGCTTGTACATATAGCTCTAATGTAATAAACTGTGATAACTCAGGGTACATTTGATCATTTTACTTCATTAATATTGTATAATTAGTTAGTTATGCTGTCTGAAGACCCAGAGAAAACTTTAAACATAAAATCATAGAAAATAATTGTTTTAACCAAAAAAGGGGGGCTGCATGTACTGACTGACACTTAATAGCATGCAGTATGCAGGAATTCATTAGCAGCAGTTCATGCGGTCTGTTCAGACTGTGCAGTATGCACTGTCTTCACTGAAGAAAGCCACTGCCTGCTTAAAATCCTGGCAAAGACTGTGTCCAAGAGAAGGCAATTATAAGTTCATTGTAAATTCATTTAATATGGTTCAATATTATGCAGAAGGTTATTGATTGAAGACAATTGTTTCAATTTATTTGTTTAATTCTGCATTTAGTAGGCTCCTCTCTGTGGAGATTCTGGGTAGCATATTAGTAGCAGATAGAAGAGAGTGGTAGAAAACAAGCCAAAATAAAAATAAATAAATAACAGAAAAGTACTGACTCTATACATACATCCTGACTTTCTGGCTGTATATGCGTGAGGTATGCTCCCCTCTGCAACTTGTACAACAGCAGCCAAGAATGCTACAATGGCACCTAAATAGAGCAGTTCTACCTGAGGTGGACAGATACTTGGAGCATCTGGCTTTCCAGCCAAGGCACACAGATCAGCATGTTAATTTCTCATGCATGCATCCATTAATATTTCAGGTAAGAATACCATTAGCCATGTCAAATTTCAGATTTTCTCTGCTGGCCCTAAACCCAACTTTAAATAGGGGGCACATTAGGCTGGCTTTTGTAATCCACCTAATTCACATGCTCATTTGATTAAATCTCAAACTTTTTACATCTCCAGTGGGTCATAGGGACTGTCTTTATAGACATACCAGGAGGGTAAGTGTGTTGAGGCCTATTAGTGTTTTTATTGGACAGCAAACCAAGACAGACTGGCGATGCCTGACATAAGCATCTTTGAAGGTGGGGACAGGGGGAATCCTGAGAATAAAACAGGGACTGGCACGCAGATTTACAGCCCACCATCAACTGCCCTGCTAATCATGATGAAGGGCCCCTAACAAGCACATTCATATAGGCTGATGTACAAGTAAGCACACATTTTAGGATAGCTCTCCACCCCCACCACCACAATTCAATTTTGCATAACATCAAAGCACAGACATTGCTTGTGGGTGGAGGTAATCATCAAAAAGAACAGTAAATATGTGTAAGACAGGATGTAAATAATGCATATGTATGGTGTTCTTACATCAATCATCCAATTGATATAACTCCCATTTCACACAGAGAGTCAAAGTAACGGCCAGTTGTTTATACTGAATAGTTTACTACCTTGACACAGTTAATAGGGTCACAAATGTCAGGATAAGTCCAATTAAATCTCATCTCATTCTATAATGTAGTCAAACAAATGTTTTTGTTGCTGCACTGTAATACCCTGTTTCCATGAAAGGAAAATGAAGGGTATCAGACAGTCTGAACTGGAAGATTTCCAGATCATAGTCCCAACTCAAAACCTCAGTTTCAAACTGGTCACAGCCAGAACAGTAGGTTTGGTGTAGGTCTGACAAAGAATAACATGAGTTTGAGCCCCAATAAAGGTTATCGTGAAAGTTCAACGCAGCTACATACTATACATAATGTTAGTATAGCTACATGAATTTCCCAAAACAGTGTCAGAACAAGGATTTCAAAGCCTTGCAAGCAATGCCAGTCTAATGAATGGCACTTCTGAAGAATGATTTCTGGGGGAAAAAAACCTGCTTAACTCAGCCCTTCAACGCAAAGTAGATTGCAAGGTTAGATTGACAATTTCAGAGAAGTAGTAAATAAGGATGCTGTTGTGGTTCCTTAGGCTAGCCAATTATTATTTCTGTGTTGTCTTACCTAGCTGCTGTTGTTGCAAGTAGTAGCTAGCTTGCTAGCTAACTTACTAGCTAAATTTGTTGTTTTCATACAGTAAACTTCGCTATTTTATATTAGTGTAACACAAAGGATCCAAATTGCTAGGCACCAAACTAGCTACACTTCAACTATGCTAGGAAACGCCAAATATTTCCAGGAATAACTGAGAATGACTTCACATTTTTGATTTATTTCTTTGTATCATCCTCAAAACTTCAAACCCACTGTATCCAACATTCTGAATGTTGTTACTAGTCACTTCTATGTTAACTACATTGCAGTGCAAACGCACGGGTGGTCAGCTGCTATGATTAGCAGCTACTTGAAAATGTTACCATGATCTGTAAAAACAAATTTAAACCAGTCTGAGCATCCCACACCCTTGTATAGACAGCTGTAGCTCATCCACTGATGCCCATACCTTTTCACCTTCCCCATATTAGGAACCCATGATATAATTAAGAAGTCATTAAAAAAGGTCATCACGACTACTAATGTATTCATTGTTGCACATTAGCTGACATAGGTTTTAGTCTTTATGCAGCGCTTAGATTAGAAGCCCCTGTCTGCACTTATGCCACACATCCAAAATTTAGGTTAAACTTGCTCAGATGTCCAACCATGCTGCACCACTCAAGAACTATAGCATGCAGTTCAGTTGCTCAGCCACTATGCTACACTCATAGCTGTTGTGTGTGCCTGAGAATTGGTGAGAGGGTAAAACAGTGAGTGGGGCAGAGCTGACCCGGGGCGAATGCTGGGCTGAGAAAGCATGGCCTTATTCTCCAGCCGCATTCTTCAGCACATTAGAAGATCTCAGGAGATTAACTTAATAGGGCCTCGGTGATGGGGGACCTCTGATGTTAGACATCCCAGCTCTGTGCCAACCAGGCAGCAAGAGGCACAGACCAGTGAGTAATGCCAGTCTACATACTCACAGGAAACAATGGGTAAGGGTAAAATCATTTAACATTATTTGGCTCATGCCCAATCTTGATCTAAATCAGTTTAGAATTGGGTGTGTCTTCAAACTGTAACAGTAACACAGACAGATTTAGGAGGCCACATTAAAGATATGGTACAGGAGAGTGCTTGTGTGGATCTTTTAGGCAACAGTCTCACTATTACTCAGAATCCCTCTTCAATGCTGTAGAGGAGAAAGTCGGTTGTTTTTTCACCTACAAAGGGTTTGACCTCCCCCGAGCAACGATTCTCTCAAACATATGTGTCGTATCAGATGCTGTATCAGACACACTGGTCACACTGGAGGCACAGTGCTGGAGACAGATTTACTGTGGGTCCTAAGACTCAGAAGAGCCACACAGGAGCAGTGCAGCCCCATTCATCCTGCTGAAAGGGGAGGAGTGTAGAGTGGTCCAGAGGAGAGCCGTAGCCATCAATGCCAAGTTACAGCAGTGTGTCTAATTCCATACTTTTACTGCTCTTGCATTATTTAGAACCTCTCTTCTTTCATGGAGGAGAATGAGACACGTTAGGCAGGGAGATGCAGATTCAAGCTCCAGGCAGATTGAGAGGTTTGAGTGCTGTGTGAGGTCAATCTTTTTTTTCTGCTCTAATTTCCCCTTCCACTTCAGCCAGAGACAGGTGCCTGTGGGGGGTACACTGGAGGGGACAGATGACAGCAGGGCATTGTGGGACTGGGGAGACAAGGTGCAGGGGAGTACTCAAATTAGGCCTAATTCGCATTCAATTTCCATCTACAAAAAGAGCAAAAACATCTCATGTGTTCAAAGCATCAACAGCTTGAAAGCACTTCAAAAACACCTTTGTATTTCCTACACAGATAAGAAAAGACAGGACAGTCTCGGGACACTGTTGCAATTAGGTTAATAATACATTTGAAGGACCCATGCATTACCTAGCACCATTGTACACTAAGTGACACAGTAATGTGTTCATTCCCTGACTGTTTTCATGGGGCAGTGTTTGATAATACCCATGTACTGCAAACCTAATTTCTCTACAAATACATTTTTCAAAGCATTTCTCTCATAAGGTTGACTGTAGCATCAAAGAACAAACAGTCTCTGTTGTGTTCTGCCCCAAGCTATGCACTACTTAGACACTAAACTGCACAATAGCTAAAATCTATATGATGAGATGATAAATAAGATGTTCAAGATAGAAAGGTAGGCAATCTGGCTATCAAAGCCCTGATAAACTACTTCACCATAATCTAACCTTGGACATCGGCTAGAAGAAAAAAAAAATCAATATGTAGTCACATAATATAAATTTATGATATCCCCAAATCACCAGCTGCTTTTTTGTTTTTGCACTGAAAAGCTGTTCAGTTAACCAAAATGCTACATTTCATTTAAGTCTGAAGGTCTTTCATATTTGAGATTGTGTCCAACCATACAATGTGATTTAACAGACGTTCTTTTGAAAACATTTTCCCCCAACAAGGAATGCTAAACAATAACAGTTATGTCATTATATTATTTTTCAGAAAACAGCCCAATGTGTACTGTAATGTCTGACGAATGAAAAATCCCACCTGTGTCCATTTCAGAACCTTTCAGAAACCTGTGTCCATTTTAACCTACTGGTCAATACAATATATTTGAGCAACAAATACTGACTGAATGACATAACATTCAGTATCCCAATCAACATATTTTTGGTTAGCTTGTTAGACAATGGTTTCCTATAAAAGCAGAGAAGTCTTAAAAACAACCAAGGTAGCCGCATGAGTGGAAATTTAGCAAGGAAATCTGCCCATTCAAGTTACTTGTGAAATAAACAATTCAGCTGAGCATGGTCCTCTTGCTTCCACTTGGCATGCTGTTGAGACTAGGGGTGCAATGAATAATTGACGTAGTCAACTAAAATCGATTACCAAATTAGTTGCCAATGAATTTAATTGTCAGTTAGTTGGTGACATCATAGCGTGTGTTTTTCGTGCTGACTCAGAATGCTCAGACATGTAGCCTAAGCTACGTTGCTTTACTGGAGTGAACAACACCTTCCCGACCAAAGACCTCAAAAGTGTGGCAGCATTTCACTCTTAACCCTTTCGCACGTAACTTATTTTTTATTCTATGTAGCACGCGTGTTCCATTACATGGTTTGTTATGCTTTCATTAGCATTATTAAGCTTCCCAGTTTTCAGTTAGCATTTGCTATATTTTTTAATGTTAAATCGCTGTTTCCTCAAAGCTAAAATTAGATAAATTAAATCTAGAAAAATTCTTCTAATCGCACCATTTTAAGCATAAGCGCTAAACGGCAAATCACACCGGTGTGACCCCATGCGCGAAAGGGTTAACTCTGCCTGGCATGGCAAACTTGACCTTGCCTGGCATGGCAGCACATCAGTTATGCTCAAGCACGTTGGCTTTCTGGATGATGAAGACTCGTCTCGTTAAGTTAGTTAGCTAGCATAGCCAATGTTAATGTTAAAAGCCATGTTACTTCACGGTATGAGCTGTAACGTTTTCTATTTTGAAATACATTTTCTCTTGATCAATAAATTATTAATGACATTGAACATACAGTCTAGCAAATAACCTCTTATTCACAACAATCCTGTTCACATTCCAAATGTGCTCTAACTTTACAACTTTAAACCAGAGCCTGTCTCTGCTTAAACGTTGCATCGTTGTCATGGTGATGTTTATGGCTGGAGATGGTGTTGCTGCCGAGTGCACAAGTTTAGAGAACACTGGAGAATTTGATACTTTCTAAATTGCGAAAGATTTCTACAACTCGTGTCGATGCGTGCGTGCCCAATGTGGGTTGCATTGGAATTAGTGATGTTACGTTCGCGACCCATCCAAGCCTTTTGATCGGTTTTTTGGTACGAACGAAGGGCTCCGAGTCATACTTGAGAGCCGTTCTTTTTATCGTTGTGCCCAAATTTCACTGCCTGCCCCAAATTCATTCAGTGTAGCACAGTGGTTAAGGAGCAGGAGTTGTAACCAAACAGTTGCTGGTTTTATCCGAGAGAGGGAGAGGGAGAGAGATATTTTTTCCTCCACCCCGATTGTTTCATGTTGTAACGCATAAATACACAATGACATCAGGTCTTAATTTGAATGAGTTATGGGTTTGTTGGATCTCCATGGATGGCTTTCTTCAAAGGAAGCAGACTTGTACCCCCCAGCAAGCAACTGCCCTCACTGAATTACTCCAACCTCAAGCTAAATTTAAAAGGCGATAGATAAATAAGAGCCATTGAGTAACTGTGTGCTTTATAATCCGAACAGTCGCTTATTCGTTTCAATAGTGATAGATTATTCGACTATCAAAATAGTCGTTAGTTGCAGCCCTAGTTGAGATTGACAGAGTGTTACTAGCATGAGGAAAGCTGTAGTTGGACCATTAGACTATTTTTCTGCACTGCAACAACAAGTACACTTCATTTAAAACAAGTGCAGAGCATGGTTTCAGGCTGCGACAAGAGTTCCCTATTACCCTGATTACTATGAAAATGGTAGGATTTGGTAACCTTGCAATTTAACTTTGTGGTGCTTTGTAAATATGATATTCTACAACCTCTATATGAAATGTTGGCTAGTAAAGCAAAAAAACATTTCCAGCAAAACTATGAGCTTAAAACTGCATGGAAATGTAAGCTTAATATATATGTTTAGGGATTTGTAAACCCTATCCATATGCCACGTGATAAATTTTTCAAACCTGTGTTAACCTATTTTGTGTAGATGTCCACACAGTGTTCATATTAAAATATGAAAGCTATTTCCAAACATGTTGTACAGCTCATACCTGATAAAGAAAGATGAAACATATAGGCCTAAGAGTAAAATAACTGCATCTCTGAGAGTGGAACTTAATTCTTAACATGCTGACACAAAAGAAGAATTGAACTTTACCCCATTAACATTCCTTATAACCATCTGATTATATGGCATATTCCTATCTAATATCACTGGATGTTGTAAAAAAAAGGGCCTTCAATTCATGAACAGCAATTGCCGTCTTCCATCTATCCACTACCCTCAAAACCTGTCTGCAACAATAACTAACTCCCATTCCTATTACTGTCGCCATGGGGGGGAAACATAACAGAAATGACCATTTCACTCGTAAAGCAAGTGCATTCACTTTATTACAGCTTATTAAGCTCAAAAATAGGCACAGAAATAGCTATAGCTATAAAAATTGGTTTGTTTCCACTCTTGGTTTCAGGCAAACACCTAAGCATGTGCCACTAAAAATCACTGAAAACAGACAGTTCTCCTCCCTTCTCTCCCACAAGACAGGCAGGGAGTTTGTCAGTGGGTGGAAAGATTCTCGCTTCCCAGTGAGCGGTTAAAAGCCGGCATTAGTGGGGCTTGGGGAGTTCACGTTGCGTCACTACCCACGAGCCTGACATTCCAGCCACACAAAAACCCATCTGCACACAGAGTGATACCACTACCAGAGGCCCAAACCACCGGTCAACAAAGTAAAGTGGATTAAACTTCCCTGTACACAAAAAAGAGAATGCTTATTTGTCAGACCTACTGTGCAATTTTGGCTGGCAGGGATCCCACATGGTCTTCACAGTCTAAATCCAAGAACAACTTCCCCCTTCCTCTATTGCTCCGCCTCCCTTTCCTCCCATTGCCAAGACTGCAGGCTTTATATAAAGTCTGCTTCCTGTTCACCTCTGACCCCCACCCTCCGCCCTCCTCTCATTCTCTCCAGCAGTGTGCAAGCAGACTGGGCCGTATGCCTGGGAGAGTGAGCCAGTGACAGCCTTTCACAGACACAGAGAGGGAAGGTTCCCAGCAGCAGGTGGCCACTCCTCCTCTTCTGAGTGACGTGGTGTCAGGTTTCAGGCCTGGCCACAGTTCCGCCCTGGCTCAGAGTTATATAAACCTTTTTAAAGCAGTGTCAGGAAGCGACAAAGCCAGCGATTCAGCTATGGCTCCAGGCCATCTTCTCACACCAGACCCATTCTCTCCCCACACCCAAGGGGGCGGGTGGGTTGTGCAGAAAATAACTCAAAAACATATATAGAAGGGGATGCATCTGCAAAGACCACGACTGTGTCTTTTTACTCTCTTAATATGGAGCACTTTTCCACTATGTAATATGGAGCACTTTTCCACTAAGGCCTTGTACTGTCTTACTCTTGTTCTATATTTGTTGCCTAATTGTCCTGTAGGGATTAATGTCAAAGTTCTGTCAAAAAAAAATACAATTAAATCCAACCAACTGAAACATTTACTACTGACTGGACTCAGCTACCACCACTTTTAGGAGCACTTTATTATTGGGATCACACTCAGCTCATGACATCACACTGTTCACATACACTGGACCCCACAGATTCCCACAATCACTTACACACTACCACTCAAAACCAAGAAGGAACAGAATAAATAAAATAAATACAGATATTGTGTAAGTTACCATGACCAGGAAAAACTGTTGTAACTATGTATAAAATACAATAAAATATTTAATAAAAAAAAAAAAAAACGACCCATGTTTCATTCAGCCTATATTGAGACAAACCTCACATTTTCTCTATTTCTGCATTCTCCCCATTTTCACTCAACTTCAGTGATTGCCAATTGAACATTGTGCAATCTTCAGCCAAGCAGCTGTCACCTGGAGGATAATCACTACTGCATCGATGTTATCCGAGCAACCTACAGGCACCTGATGGTGCCGAGAACAGTGAAACGAGGGCAACCTAGCTGACCTTCTCACCCCTAACCACGGCAGACAATTTGTTCCACTGCTGTGGGCTTCCACACATTTTTGACAGATGAAATGGCTGGTACTGAACCTGAACTGTAGGGCTCAGCCTGCACGTGGTACAAATGTCTTTGCTTTCTGAGCCACTTCGGAGACAACCTCCACTTTGACATATTCGTTCTGATTTGAAGGGCACAGCTGTTACTATCAAAAGATAATGTGAAAGATAAATTCAGTGGTGAGACCTACTGTAAAATTAAATACTACACAGCGAGTTTTATGCCAACTAGCAAACTGTATTAAGACACATTAAGCTACAGACAGTTTTGCAAGGAAAACAGAAAACATGCTTTAAAACTAGAAAAAACAGAAATCAAGAAAATATCAAAAAGAAAAAGGACTTCATGTGGCCCTAAGCAAGCCATGTCTTCTGAATATCTAATTTACTATTAACTATTACTATTAACTAAAATACTAAGTCATACATAGTTTCCTCGGCTAACATGCTGAGGCTAACATTTTAATGAACTCTTTTCTCAAAAATTATTATTAATTAAAGGGTGTCTAGATATATCAGGCTACTTGCATGTGCAAACTTCAGTAGAGAACTCCAAAAAAGTTAAAAGATAGGAATGAAACAACATTAATTGTAAATGTCTTCAGAATCATATTTATATTGAGTTCTAGCTATAAACACACTCTGGGTCACTGAAATCAGTGTTAGTATGTTGCCCATCAAGTTTCTTTAATTCACTATACAGATTCACTTTCACTTCCTTGCAGACCAGTAGAGAGAAAGTAATTCTGCAACTTTGTCAAAGCAGTGCCTTAAATGTGTGGCTGAAAAGGGACTGGACTTGTGACCTAGAGCACAAAACTGAATACCAGGTGGGTGCTGTGGTTTCCCTTGAACTACTCAACCTGAGTTGCTCCAGGAATTACACAGCTGTACAAATCAACAAAATGTAAAATGCTATAAAAGCTGCCCTATATAAGGGCCCCAAACAAATAATGGCCTTAACCAGTGTGATGTACATATCTGGCTTTACCATTTTTGATGGAAAACATTATTTTTTCTTCATTTCAATGCAGTATGGAATTGTACACTTATATCAGCCCACCCTCCAAAAAATGTCTGAACGCCAATAGAGTTTGTCTCCTCTGACAGTGTCACAAACAAAAAGGAATAGTCATTAGAGATTTAAAATGTGGTGCTGACAGCAAAGGAGCAGTCCAGTAAGACTAATGATTGGGTAGGCTTTCAACGCACCAATCCATCTGCAGTGCCGTTAGGATTTGTGCATCAATGCAAGTCTGGGCTGTGCTGACGATAGTGCAAATGGCTGTTATGGCCACATAGGGCATGCATGGGAAAGATGACTACCCAGCTGTTTTGAGCGTCTCATTTTAATGAGGAGACCTTTGGACACAGACCATACAGAGTGCAAGCGAGAAAACTGACGGGATTTCCCAAAGCCTTCCCTGCTGTTCTTGTTTCAGGGGCCAGTTGTTGCCTCTACAGCCTCTCTACTGGATGCCGACCAGCTCTCCCCTCACAGTACATAACTGCTGTGCTCCTGGCCAGCAAGGAATGACACTATCACTCCTAGGACTGCTGGGAACTCAGCCTTGTGTTGGATGTCAGTCCACTCTGAGTCTTTCAGAAAACGGACACAGATCAGTCCAACACACACAGTGCCACCACCCCCTCAAACCACATCAGTGGAAGTGGATAAAAGCTGCAGCTAACAACCTTACAGTGACTCCAGCCTGCAGTGACCCACATCTCATTATAGCTTTAAGCATGCTTACAATAAGTCCTGAAGACACTTCTGCCATTCTTAATTAGCTGACACATGCTGCCTGAAGTCTGGGTAGCTAGAATAAATCATCATCTTTTAATGGAGACCCTCACTCCCCCTCAACTTCATGCTTCCTGTGACTTTCATAGCTTTCAGCACTAGTTAAACATTACACAGGTGGCTGGCCTATGATCTGGGATATCAGAGAAAGAGTGTCATGGTTTTCTCTGCATCGCCAGTAAGGCTTCCCTGCTATTCCAAACCAAGTGCAGAGTATAAAACACCACTTAAAATACAATGTTATGTCACAAAATTGTTTAAAACTGCAACCTAACCATTGTGTTCAGCAGCCTTCAGACACGTTCCCAAATTCCAGCTGTCAGGACATGATTGAGCCTATGGATCGCACCAACTGTTCCAAGCCCCTGCTCATACCAAACGTCCATTTAAAACTCACCTGTGTCATGTAATCCAGTGAGAATGAGCTGCCCTCTTCTTCCACCTGGGTGTCATTTGCCCAGGAGCAGTTGGAGTCATCCTGCTGTTCCAGCGGGGCCTCCTGGCTCAGGGCAGCCTCTAGCTGAGGAAGAAGGTCGTCTTCCAGGAGGTCGGGTGCCTCAAGCCCCTCAAAATCCCCACTCTGACCACCCACCTGCTGCAGAAGATTCTCATCCAGCTCCGGGTAACCATTACTGCTGGTTGCTGGAGGTACAGTCGTCTCACAGCTACCCTGCTGGTTGGAGGAATGCTGGCTCGTAGCTCCAGGGTAGCAGGTCATGTCTTCAGTGAACATCTCAGCGCTGCTGTAGCTTCCCTGAGTTTGCCTCAAGTTCTGCATAGCTTGGAAAGGGCATTTCCCAGCTTGATTCACTGCATCCTGTTCTATCCCAGGGAGCAACGAAAAAGCATCTCCTGCCCCTGAGAAGTCCGCCATTGACGACTGCAGGGCTGCAGCCCTGGAGGTTTTGGTGGTGGTGATAGAGACTGGCACAGAAGACTGAGGTTCGCTCATGCTCACTGCTGGCTGTCCAGGAAAGCAATACTGAGACAGAGAGTAGGCAGCCCCAGAACTGACAGAGCAGGAGAGAGAATGTGATGCAGACAAGGATGGTCTGGAGAAAGGCAGGTTCATGTCCTCCGATGAACTTGAGAACTTCTGAGCCCCCTGGCAGCTCAGCATGCTGCTCTGATGCTGCTGCTGCTGCTGCTGCTGAGGGCCACTCGGAAAGGAGGCATTGTGTGTGTCTAGATAGGACTTGGGCTGGTTCATAGCATTAGCTGCACCCCTTTGGTGAGAGGGGCTCCCATTACGGCTCCCATTTGCATTGAGTGGCAGGGAATGGGGCAGGTTGTGGGGATTCTGCTCTTGCTTCTGTGCTAGGTTGCCTTGGTAGAAGTCAAAATTGCGGTGGTCTGGGAAGGCCTTGCCATGCTGGTGCAGTGGCTGGGAGTCCACATGCTGCTGAGGCTGCTGAATGTGGTGGTGCTGGTTAAGGTGTTGGTGATGAATCTGCTGCTGCTGCAGTGGATGAAATGAATTCCCATTCTGGTCCTGATTTCCCCACATGGGACTGCTGTCTGGGAAAAGCCCATTGGACTGGGGTGCTTGATGTGCTGGGGAGTTGTGGAACTGTGAGTGCTGGGCCAACAAGGCACCACCACTGCCAACAGCACTGCACTCAGACCCAGAGAAAGGTTGTGCAACAGACGGTGGGGCCTTCATGGTCTCAAAATGACTGATCTGCTGCTCAAAATTCAAGCTCTGGGAGGAAGAGGAGGAGGTGGGTACTATGCCAGTGTGCTTCCCTGCAGCTAAAGATTCCACTTGCAATGGCTCAAACCCAGCGCTGAGGTTCAGCTCATCCACCAAAGACACAGGACCAGCTACAAAGGCCTCATCTGACAGCCCCTCCAAACTCCCCACAAACAGGTTTGGATCATCAAAGAAGTCCATCATGGGATCAGTCATGGTGTGTACTCATGCACACTTCCCAACCCTCCAAGCAGGACTCTGTTGGTTCCAAGCTGCTGTTGAATGAAAGGTTCACAGGATACAGAACCTCAATTCATCCATCAAGGTAAGATGACGTGATAGTACTGTGATGCACCACAGAGAGATCCTGTGAGCTGAGGGAAAGACATAGAGAAAGAGATTTAGGGGTCAGTGACAATGTGCGAGGATCAAGGCTTGACGTTAAAGATAATGCTGGCTAAATTTTTGATCACTGCATAATAAAATTCATGATGTTAGAAAAAAAACAATGATTCATGAGATATGGTGCCCTAGTGTGACAGTGTCTTAAACATGAGTAATGCACTTTATTTTTCTGGGCAAATTTTAACAGATGCTTTACAAAACTCATCACTTTTTCAAAACCAAAACCTTTTTAAACTTTCATGGGAAGCCAAAAGAACACCAGCCAGTTGTTAACTTATTTAAATGTTACTTTATTCTAAATTGCTTGCATTTGCACCATTAATTACAAACCAAGTCTTTTGAAACAGAAAAAAAATATCATGTGCCTTGGATCATTCTGCCTGCAGACTCATGTGCAAATTCTCAACGTGGCTCACACAAGGCCAGTGTATTGCTGTTAGATTTATGGTCCCTGTGCTTCGACTTCAACTGAAAGTATCAGGGGGTGGAACATACTTGGCACCAGCAGTTATTCAGAGTAACAGGTATCTGCATGAGTGGTAGCTAAGGTAAGCTAAAGGTGAGTTCCTCTCAGTCAATTCATAGGAAAGGACAGAGTTTTCTCCAGCATCGAACGGTACCAGGACATCACTTACTAATGCATGTGGGGGGACTACATACCCTGCTATGATGACACAGTGAGGTCAGTTACCACCAGCAAACTTCCTACACAGTGCAGCACTAGTAAGCAACTGACAAGGACAGACAGGCACTGTCTGGTCACAGATCTGCTTGTGCAAGATTCATTACTGATTGATTCCTGTCTCGTTCACATCAAATAAACAGTCATCGAACATATCATCCTTAATTCGCGATGCTAGTTCATAGCATGGTTGCATTAAAACAACCAGTGCATGCTTGGTTTCTCTATTAAAAGACACACAAGGCCTGGTACATTCATTATTTATACTTAGTTCCTTTTTAAGCGCTTTCATTCATCCAATTCTACTGTGGGGCATGAGATTCCATAACAATTTCCTACAGTTTGCGAAATGTTGGATGAGACATCACCTTCTCATCTCCTTTTGCAGTTACTCAGGGACTCATGCTCAAGGAACACAACCATATTGACAGTCTAACTTACCATATTGATAATAATCCTACTGAGTAATCAATTCCAGGTCTTACGAAATGAAATACAAGAATGTAGGCCACAGTTCATGTTTCTGTAGTAAATGTATTCCTATCTTTCACCCTAGTAGTAGTAGTGTGGTCATGTTTTCAGTTTCAGAGTACCCATTGAAACCCACTTAGGAGCTGACTTCAGAAAAAAAGCCAGTTTTGAGCAAATTTGCCTCTTGGGCTGTAAACTCTGATGATCTCCCAGTAATGGACATTTATGAGAGCTCCTTTAGAGACACCTGTTTTTCAAGCACTATTATTAATCTACATAATATAGAAAATTTGTGGTTCGATACTTCGGATTTTGCCTGCACACCTTAGACTACATGTTTTCACAAATGTAGTTTTTGGCACTAACATTTCCATTTCTAACTATTTACATTATCAATGAAAATAGCTACCATCAATACTGAAACATTCTACACTTAGCAACAGGTAGGATTTATGGGAATCTAAGGACTACTTAGCCACTTACTAGACAAGATTTTTCTAAAGCAGAGCTACAAATAGAACTACTTCTGCTGACAAACATTTTAATACTTTGACCTTCATAGCTTTTTGAAGTACTTTCCCTGCCTCTGCATGCTTTAGCCATTTTTGTATTAACAATAGTGTGACCACAGGCCACTTCAGCTGCTTGACACATTATGTCACATGGGTACCTACTGGAACTGCACAATACTTAAAATGATGTAATCGATTCACAACTGTGGTTGAGCATCCTCCAACATTTTGTTCATAAGTTGAAATTTTTTCAACAATACAATACATGTCTTTCAATCCCGTCCACTTCAAGTAGAGAGCCATGGCATTAACAGACTGACCTCAAGACAGACTCCTTCTGGTACATTAAGTGAACTAGGCTATACCTAGGGTAAGCAAAACATCTTAATTTTGTGAAATGTGTGGTCAAAAGGTCCTAGATTATAACACTCTCTGGCACAGGAAAACCTGTAGCCAACATTTTACTCGCTCATAACAGCAGTTTAACCTTACAAACTGAACAACTTCTACATAGCCCCATGTTTTTATGTCACTTCAGAATGGATGGTCAAAACCATCAGAAAACAGTCTTTTCAGTACCTGGAATCAACGTCTGTAAGGTGAGGAAAAAGCCACAACAAAGGGTGACACATGCAACATGTGTGCACATGCATATGTCACACACCATTATATAAATTCTAAGATAAAGTATTATATTATGCAATGCTGTCTGCTGAGGTTACTCCTTAACTTTGTCCACAGAAGGAAGAATGCATATTGTCCATTAAAGGTTGTACATTAAACTCTACTATCACTATATTTATAAAAGCACAGCATTTATAGAAAAGACATGAAACAGAGGTAGAAAAAATATTATACAGTACTCCCTTCAATTGACATGAAGCCTAGATCAACTCTTCTGTAAAACGCAACTCGAAGCATTCAAAAACAATGAGGCTTCACTCCTGACATAGACCTTTGCAACATCATTTTAAGCAACCAGTGGGCCTTTCAGTACATGCACCAGTCTATGTCAAAAACTTTAAAAATTCTGTCCACGAAAAGGGATATCAACATAAATAAACAAATGTGAGTGATTTTCACAAAATCACTGCACCCGTATGAATACACATGGAAGGTTAAGTGAAATTAGGTTTTAGCAGTCCTCTCCAGCTAGTGAACTGTCACCGACAAACACGATGGAGAGAAAGAACAGTCGTGCATTGCTAGTTCCAGGACGTCATAGTCATTACTGGCAACATTTCCTGTTGTAACGTAGCTGAATAAAGATGTTAAATATCCGATGATTAAAATGCACGACCAAACAAGCAACAGGTCGACACGATAAAATGGATTGAATACACAATAAACTTTTCAGTTTTTCATTTTTATTCATGTCATGTGTCAAGTTGGCTACGTACACTTCCTACTTTAACTTACCTTAACGTTAGCTGTTTCTTTGTTTATCCCGGGTCTGGTGTGTGTTGCGCTATCCGGACCGAATGTCACACCAATCTCAACACTAACAAGTATACCTCGGTACACTTATAGTTCAGTTTCTCTCAATTCAAAAATAAATAGACGTCCATACTTTTCACATGACTTTGTCAATACAAAATGCACAGTCAAAAGCGAAGGCGTTTTCTTATACCTGCTAACAGGTCCAGAGAAATAGGATTACCGGCATGCAACTAGCTAGTTAGCTTACAAAAAGGGCCAATTCGTTAGCTAAGTCGCTAGACAGGTTAGCTTACTGGCTATGTCAGATCGGCCTCAGTTGCCCGGGAGAATGTGACAGGCCACTTATAAACCTATGTCGCCGGTGTTCCATTAGAGTATGAAGCCGAATGACTGATGTCTTGTGTTCAGGCGTCGGAACAAATCGAAAAATCATATCTAGTTGGCTTCCTGCTGGTAGCTACCACCCCGGCATAATTTGCTGTCCACTAAGATGTTCGTGACGCAATGGGCAACTAGCTAGCTAGCTTAGTAAGGCCGGGTATCTGGGATAGCTATGCCTGTCTTCTGGGGACTAGGCTGGAAGTCAGGCAGACATAGGTAGGTAGCTTTATATCACCACTAACCTTAGCATCCTGCGTACGTGTGTGAGTATCGTTTCTTCAGAGAGGTCTTGGTTCCTCGTCTCAGACAGCAAGACAGCTAACCAGCTGGATAACTAGCTAGCTGGCTAAACCTGTGCTCATTCTCCAGTAGCTAGCTAATTATAACAGCGGCGCAGAGAGAGGTTTCCCCTTCGGTTATTTGGAAACTTCTATTACACTCACTTGAACAGGCCAAACTTGCTCTCAACGGAAAGACAAGTAGACAGCTGGGCTAGCAAGCTGGACGTTTCATTTGTTAAGGGAGCGAATCGCACACGTGTTTCCACATCGCCTCTTCGCTTCCCCAGCCTATAGTCTGGTGTCGTGACGCCAACGTAGTCCGAAGCGGGGGAGGAGGGGAGATCGTCATTCACAGACACGAGCCCCCGTCTGTGGCACTATGTCGTATACGGGAATCTCCTAGTGCTACATCATCCTCCCCTAATTCACCCTGAAAATTAAAAGGCACAGCAATACCTGATTGGTACCAGCGATAGCCAGACGCGTCCCATACCATGGCGGAAGCGGTTGGGAGTAACCCAGTTGACATATCCATTGTCGAAGGGAGCGATGTCACGGAAAGTTTGGTATTTGGAAGGGATTCCCTGAGCCTTACTGAACGACACGAATTCTCTTTCGACTTGCTAAGTGACAGGTTCCTACACCGATTGAAGTAAAAACATTCGTATACCACACATAATTTGCACAGAATTTACGTTGTTCGGAATCAGCTAGCTACTTACCAACACGAGGCGTCTCACCCGGCCCAATGCGAAGCTGAGTTTTCGTAGGCTAAGCTAATTATAATTGTGAAGTTTTACTTGCAGCAATGTGGTCCAACTCAGCGGCTGCACTGCCGCTAAGGTGATGAAACGCAGAATTTGCATATCAGTTATTTGCTCTCTGATTGGACGGCTGGGAGTTTGTTCAGTTTAGACTACCTGCAACCGAGATTCGGAATTGTTTCGCCTGAAACTGGATGTCGGTCTCACCTGTGTGTCCCCAACGCACCTGCCAGAGCCCGAATTTAGGCGAGAAATCCAAGGGCCAGGAGGTTACGATGAGGACGACACACAAGATGGCCGCGTCAAAGCTAAAGCCAGTTGTCGGAGGTTTTACTTTGATTTCATATTTCTGTAGTCTCCCGAATAGAAATGTTGCAACTGTGGCTAGAGATAGTGAAAGTGCTGCGCTAACTAGCAGTGATCGTGTGGCGTCCTCTGGTGGCTGTTAGCGGTATGACATCCTCTGTAGTCGTGACCGGCGTCACGAAGAAACATGCATTTCACAGTACAGAATATATCGAACAGAAACGGACGTAAACTGCATCAGTTTTTATCATGAAAATTTTAAATACAGTGTCGAAATTCCGTGTACTGTTTCTGAAATTACTGAAACAAAAGTCATATCGAAATAAGTTCAGTTGTTGAATAGTTAATACACGGCACACGAAGCATGTAGGCCAAATACTAAGCAGCCTGATAAATTAAGAAGTACTACGCTATATAAATAAATTAGAAAACATAATCTTAGATCACGCGGGTTGAATATTTTAAATGAACATGTGTTCATTACCGATATGTTCTGGCTAAAAAAATCTTTGGGTAACGCATATTTTAGTTAAGGTAAATATAACAGTGCATTCTAGCGATAGTGTAGTGCTCTAGAGATGCATAGAGTTAAGACTTAAGCACCAATTGATTTAATGAAATACTTCACTTCATAGAGATAGCCTTGCTGGTCAAATCTGTTTGTCAGCACTGTTTGTGGCACTGCACATACAGTTCATCTGTGGGCTATATATTTTCAGTTATATTGTATTGCATCATCCAAACATTTTTTATACTGGCCATTTGATCACAGAGTTTCATGGTTGTGTAATTCAGATTCAGATTTCAGATTTCCTTTATTGTCATTTTATCATGCACTTGCGTACAATCAAGAATGAAATGCCGTTTCTCCTATACCAACAGTGTACATAAGTTAAGGAGAATTAAAACAACATATATCTATATACAATACACTCAGTTATGTAAACATTTGAAGGAGAATAGCAGCATGTCTTTATAGCAGCATGTCTTTATGGTATATTTGGAGGGGAATAGCAGCATGTACTGTCAATAAATTATCTTTTTTTCCTATACAAAAAGTGCCAGGTGCAGCGTGAAAAGGATTGCACTAGTGGAGAGAAGTGTCTGTCTGGTCCTATGGAGGGGTTAATGGTTCAGTGAAGGGGGGGCAGGAAAGAGTGTTCATGATCCTCACAGCCTGGGGTATAAAAATGTTTAGAAGCCTGGTGGTCCTGGTACGGATACTTCTTTACCTCCTTCCTGATGGCAGGAGGGAAGACAGGCTGTGGGAGGGGTGGGAGGGGTCCTTGATGATGCCGGAGGCTCTGCAGGCGCAGCGCTGATTGAAGATCTCCAGCAGGGATGGGAGAGGGGCACCAATGATCTTCCCCGCTGTTCACACTGTCCTGTTCAGTTGTTGCTGTTCGGAAGTTATGCAGTTTCCGAACCAGGCAGTGATACAGTAGGTCAGAACACTTTCAATGGTGCCCCTCTAGAAGGTGGTGAGGGCCAGAATGGGTAGGCTGGCCTGCTTGAGCCTCTGGAGGGGGTGGAGCCGCTGTTGAGCCTTCTTGACAACGGCCATGGTGTCAGTGGTCGAGGACAGATCGTCCGCCAGGTGCACTCCCAGAAACTTGATGCTACTGACCCTCTCCATGGCCGTGCCATCTATGGTCAGCAGGGGGTGGTGCACTGTGCAGGCTTTTCTGAAGTCGTGGGTCAGCAGGGTGAACAGCAGGGCGCTCAGGACGCAGCCCTGGGGTGAGCCTGTGCTTACTGAGATGGTGCTTGATGTGTGGCTGCCGACTCTGACTGACTGCTGCCTT
This sequence comes from Megalops cyprinoides, assembly GCF_013368585.1. Taxonomy (NCBI): domain Eukaryota; kingdom Metazoa; phylum Chordata; class Actinopteri; order Elopiformes; family Megalopidae; genus Megalops; species Megalops cyprinoides. The sequence continues at coordinate 13,148,229 of NC_050590.1, forward strand.
TGTGTCAGGAAGTCAAGCTTCCTATTGCAGGTGCCAGTATCCACCTCCAGCAACCTCAGCTTTTCCACCAGTTGCTGTGGTATGATGGTGTTGAAGGTTGAGCTGAAGTCGGTGAAGAGGAGTCCGGCATAGGCATCCCGATTTTCCAGATGTGACAGGGTGAGGTGGAGGGTGGTGGATATTGCGTCGTCTGTGGACCGGTTGGTTCTATAAGCGAACTGTAGGGGGTCCAGATTTGTGGGGAGGCCAGCCTTAATGTGTTGCAAGACCAGTCGCTCGAAAAACACTTCATCACTATTGGAGTAAGAGCCACGGGACGGAAGTCGTTCATGCAGACTGGGCTGGGTTTCTTGGGCACAGGTAAGACGGTTGTGCTCTGGAGGCAGGTGGGCACTACTGCTTGGCTGAGGGAGATGTTAAAGATGTCTGTGAAGACATCCTTCAGCTGTTTTGCACAGTCCTTGAGAATGCATCCAGGTATGTTATCTGGACCAGCAGCCTTTTGGGGATTAACAGAGAAGGCTCTGGGTGCTGGTGTCAATTTCTGCGCTGTGGTGTTATTACAGGCCTCGAAACACATGTAAAAATTATTGAGTCTGTCTGTAAGGGAGGGGTCACCGTGGTTTGTTTGAGGGGTGGGCTTGTAGTTTGTTAAATTCTGACATCACTTACAGGTAAATATTTTGAAAAAACATGATTGTGAAAACAACATATATTTCAGTAATTTCATTGCCAATGTTTGGAAAAACATGAGGAAAATTACAGGCCTTTCTATGCTTTTCAGAGATAAATTCAGTTTAGTGGATTCTGATTCTAGTATCTAGTGTGGAGCTCAGACAATTCATTTATAATGCAGATTGTCAGAATATTTGTAAAGTAAATAATCAATGACAAGGTTAAAACAGTTGAGTCTTACTTAGAATTGTGACTGACAAGGACTGCTTGGACTGAAAACTGCTGAAAGGTACAGTATACTTGATTCAATGGTCTGGCTACTTCATGGTCTCAGAAGGAATATTGTGTATTTTTAAACATAAATTGTGAAAAGAGTCGCACACTGAAGAGTATTCAGAATCACTTCATGAACCACTTCAAGTGATCTTTTATCATGTAATATCCATCCGAAATATTTAACAGATTATGAATATCTGTTCATGTTTACTTTTGATATTTAACATTAATATTTGCTATTTATTGTTGTGTACATATAGGCTATAGCAAGCACTAATATGCCAAAAGACACATTTCATACACCATTTGATTGGCAGTAAAGCTTTTTAGGATTATTTAAATTAAATTATTTAAAATATAGCTGTGCAAAATATGTACAATTTAAGCTATTCTTACTGAGCCAGGAGTTGTCTGTCTCAAAGCAAACAATTTTATTAAAAAAACAATCCGCAGCAAGGGATTTAATCCTGCTATTAGGGCGTCATTAGACAATATGATTCCGTTACCATTATTTATAGAACAAATCTAACTAATCCCAGTTGTAAATGTTGTTAAAGGGCACTTTAAGTAATACCCTGAAAACTACCTGCAATTTACCTTACAGTTGTTGATTAACATATATACTGTATATAACGGAGACAGCTGTCCGTTACGGACTTTATTAGAAACGACAAGGAAAGACTTAATAGTTTTGTTGCTCACAGATACAAACGGGAGACGGTATACGTTCCAGCGCACAGTGTGCTGAATGGGGAGCAGGCGCACCGGCGAGAATCGGACTGCGAAAACAAACCCGTCTCTTCCGGGTTTCCAAGAGCAACCGGAACAAATGGAGTGACACTACATCCAATACCGTATTTACGAGTATTGCACCGCCACCGATTATTTGCGGGAAAATTGCTGAATGTGAGGAGTCGAATTTTTTTAGGTAGCAGGTGAATTGTAAGGGCAAATGAAATACTTTAATACTTTCTTTTTAAAATGGAAATTTTTATTGCGTCTTTGTTAAAGGAAGTCAGACATGGTGGTTTCTCTCAGGCAGCCACCAGGTATAAAGGCCAGACATTTACTTATTTACTTTCATTTGTGGGTTGGTAAAATGAGAGAGCAAACTGGTCCACGTCTAGTTGCATGCAGCACTAATTAGCAGTAACTGAGTCCTTGTATATACCTTTGTTTATTTGTTCATTTTCTATAGTTGTCTTGTTTTTTGTTAGTGTTTATTATTGTTTATTTTTTCTCTACCTGCACTGTAAATAGTCCTCACCTACACCTTCACCTGTTTGGGAAGCAATAAAATCATCATTATTTTGGCATCGTGGTTCTTTGTCTGGCTTTTTTGGAAATCTCCACATCAACACCATGGGCATCCTGTCACACTGAATCTACTAAGGCCTGAACCAAATATATGACAATGAAAACCAAGGGAAGTGTAGCCTAATATATATGCCAATTAAAATGATACAAGGCAGAGTGATGAATGCTTTGTCCAGCCATATCCTTTCATAGGTTTTATTAAACCTACCTTTGAGACCACAATGAATATCCCTGGGCCACATTCTTCTGTGAAAACACATCATTATATTAATTTTGTACAGTTCCAGTTTCAGGTCCATCACTACACAGACCTTATCTGTAAGAGGTTAGCAAACACTCACATATACATATATATGTCTTTTAAGCTTTCCATCTGTTTTTTCCCCTATGGCACATTACATCACTTTTATGTGACAGGAGGCAGTCCCCATTTGAAGGGGTGTATACGCAGTCATGCCAATGTCATGGTGGTGGAGATCAATTCTGAAAGGGTAAAATAATCAAATCAGTGGCTATTATCCAGTCGACTGGTCTGACATATTTCTGAGGTATTTTGTATCTTGATGTATAGATTACCTATAGGTTTTCTCTTTTCCAGTTTGAATGAGCACTCTGTGGTTTACACTGTGAGTTTGGTAGAATGCAACCACCAACTGAGTCACGCAGTTGATACTGCCATTCACAAAGCTGTTGAAGACTTTTGATTTCCATTTCCCTGGACTTCCTTCAAATCTTGTGACATAACAGTGTCACAAGATTGTTTTTGTTTTGTTAACTTTTCATCCTGTACCCAGTTGGAGGTGGTAAGTGGATGCAGAACCCCCATCATGCATGTTTGAAAAGAATGTAGTCTGCTGGTGAGTCCCTCTCGTATCCTATGCCCTGCTTGGGTGACTGCCTCTTAGCCAAGTGCCTTGGTCTGTATTGTCTTTCCCTTTCTCATGTAGCATCATGTAGCTTACTCGTCATTAGTTTCTGCACTACCAAAATCTGTCTCTGTTGGTGGATTGTTAAGTTGGTGAGGTACACAGTAAATGGGGTCAGAACACCTTTTTCCCTGAACCCCAATACATTAATATGGTGGAAAAAGTAGTAAAAAAAAAAAAAAAAAGGATCACAGCAAGTGAATATTGTGCAATGACTGTTATGTTCGCCATTGCCATGGCAATGCAGTGTTCTCTGGTTTACGTATGACGTTGCACGCAATGTCAGTCAGGTTTGTTAGTTGTGTGAGTGATTAAATGGAGGACACTCCAACTTGAACTCTCTGTGCCCGAGTCGTTCTTTACATAACATTTGGCGACGAGGATGGCTGACTACTCTCTGCCACCACCTCCTCCTTTCCTTGCCCTACCTGGGGAACCACCCGTGCCGTGGTTGCAGTGGTTTGCTGCCTTCGAAACCTATCTTCTAGCTGCAGGCTTGGACAATGTTACGGACGGGAGAAAACGTGCGCTGCTGCTGCACTGTCTCGGAACAGAGGGTCAGCGAGTCTTCGGAACTTTCGCGAAATCCACCAAATACGACGAGGCTGCGAAACAGCTCAGAGACCACTTCGCGGCCCCGCAGAGTGCCCTTCTCCGTCGCGTAATGTTCTGGCGCAGACACCAACGGTCTGGTGAGTCTGTCTCCCAATATGTGGCTGATCTACGAGGCTTAGCTAGTTCGTGCAAGTTTAAGTCACTGCAAGACGAAATGATACGTGACCAACTCATTTTACAGACGAACTGTGATAAAATTAGAGACAAACTGCTTTTGGAGAATGACGACTTGACACTGGCTCAGGCGGTGAAAATAGCGCTACAAGTTGAATCTGCTCTCCAATGCGCGGCAAATCTGTCAGTGTCCGCCCCATCACCGTCAGCAACAGCAGACGAATTACAGCTCCAAACTTCCTCTGCCAAGCAAACTGCCAGTTCAGATTGTGTGCAAGTAGCTTCACAACCACGCGAGCGCCCCAGACAGCCATGTGGTAACTGTGGTTCCCTCTCACACAATTCTAGAGCACAAGCTTGTCCTGCACGGGGGAAGACCTGCGCCAACTGTGGGAAGCTTAACCATTTTCACAAAGTTTGTAGATCTGCTCCAACCAGAGTCAATCAGCAACATCCACTTGCCCCCGCAACAATTATCCACAATGTCCGTTCAGGTGTTTCATTTAAAACCTGTTCACTTATGGTTGATGGTGTCACACTGCCCCTCCTCCTTGACACAGGAGCCACTGTATCACTTTTGAACTGGTCAACCTGGAAAAGGTTCTTCTCTCATAAGCCACTGGATCCAGCCTCCACCACGCTGCATGGCTATGGGAATTCTAAAATCGACATTGTCGGTTCTGTCAGACTTCCAGTGTGCTATGGGGACAAGACCCTGCCACTATTCACATTCCACGTATCCCGCCATGGTGCCAACTTACTTGGTCTAGACCTTTTCAGTGGCCTCGGATTCACTCTGCTCGACACAACAGGCTCAGAGATTCACACTGTCGCCTCCACATGGCAGGAACAATGGCCTGGCCTGTTCGGTGGGTTGGGCTGTCTCACTGCTTTTGCTCACCAACCCATGGTAGACCGTAACGTCACACCAGTGATGCAACCACTCCGTCGCTCCCCGCTAGCCCTACGCGATGACATCACAGCTGAGCTGCAGCGTCTGCTAGATGAGGACATAATTGAGCAGGTGAATGCCTCACCATGGATATCTAATTTAGTCGTGGCAAAGAAAAAGAGTGGGGGCCTGCGCATCTGTGTAGACATGAGGTCCGTGAACAGGGCCATAATACCCGACTGCTACCCCTTGCCAACAACTGAGGAGCTCACCGCCCAGTTTTATGGGTCTACAGTCTTTTCCAAACTGGACCTGTGCCAGGGCTACCTCCAGGTGCCTTTACACCCAGATAGCCGCAACCTGACTGCGTTCATTACGCATAAAGGGGTTTTTCGCTACAAACGCATGGCTTTTGGCCTTAGTTCAGCTCCAAGCTGTTTTCAGAAAATAATGGCCTCCATCCTGGCTGGGATTTCAGGCGTGGCTGTATTTTTGGATGACATAGTAGTCCATGGCTCCACCACCGCGGTGCATGATGAACGGCTCCAGAGAGTTTTCGCAGCATTATCCAAACACCACCTCACACTTAACGGAGGAAAGTGTGTCTTCGGGGCCTCGTCTATCGAGTATGTGGGGTTCCGCCTCTCTGCTGAGGGCATAAGCCCGCTCCTCTCTAACACAGAGGCCATCCAGCAAGTCCCAGAACCCACGTCACCAGCTCAGATTGCTTCTTTCCTGGGAATGACGGCGTACTATCTCAGGTTTGTGCCGCAGTACTCCGAGACGACTGCGCCGCTGCGCAGACTATTGAAACACAATGAGCCCTGGGTCTGGACACCAGCTTGTTCTGATGCCGTGCAACGCCTGAAGATGCAGCTCACAACACCACCGGTCCTGGCACATTTCGACCTAGCCAGCCCCACTCTGGTCACATGCGACGCCTCAGCCATAGCCATTGGTGCTGTGCTGTCCCAGGTCCAGGGAGGTACAGAAAGGCCTGTCGCTTTCGCCTCCCGAGCCCTCACCCCTACAGAACAACGCTACTCTGTGGGGGAACGAGAAGCGCTGGCGTGCCTGTGGGCCTGTGAGCGCTGGCACATGTATTTGTATGGCCGCGAATTCACACTGAGGACTGATCATCAGGCACTCACTGCCCTTCTGGCCACATCAGGCACTGGCCACAGGCCACTACGGTTGCACCGTTGGGCTGACCGCTTACTGCAATACAACTACCGCCTGCAGTTTACGCCCGGACGTGACAACGTGGTAGCAGACCTGCTGTCCCGGTCAGTCCCCGCCCCGCCCACATCTCAGGTCTTAGTCCCTGGCCGCGAGCAAGCAGAAAATGACATCATACAGCTGCTCCATACACCACTCCAGGAAACTGTGTCGCTGCGTGAGCTGCAGGATGCCTCAGCAGCCGACCCTGTCCTTTCCTCAGTATCAACATACATCAGGCAAGGCTGGCCAAAAACGGTGCCGGATGAGCTAACACCCTACTTCAGGATCCGGGAGCAGCTTGCATGCTGGAATGACACCTGTGTTGCCAGGGGGCTCTGTACTGTGGTCCCAAGTTCCCTGCGTGCGCGTGTCCTTGCTATGGCGCACGAGGGCCACTTGGGCATAGTCAGGCTCAAACAACGATGTCGGGACACAGTGTGGTGGCCTGGGATCGACAGGGACATTGAGACCCTGGTCAAGGACTGCACCGCCTGTCTCCTCAGTGGCAAGACCAGGGCCCCAGCCCCGCCGCCACCCATGCAACCTTTGACCTGGCCGTCCAAACCCTGGGAGCATCTACAGCTCGATGTCTGTGGTGAGCTGCATGGCGTGCCACACCATCAGCGTTTTCTGGTTGTGATCTACGACCTTCACTCTAAGTGGCCAGAGGTGACACCAGCCGGCTCAGTGACAGCCAAAGTGCTAATTGACATTCTGGACTCTTTATTTGCCCGTTGGGGTTTGCCCAAGAAAATCACCACTGATAATGGGCCTCAAATGGTTTCATGTGAACTGACCTCCTACCTGAAAGAGAAAGGGATTCACCATATCCGCACAGCTTTCTATAACCCCTCTGCCAACGGGGGGGTGGAACGGCTGAATCAGTCTCTGAAGAACGGAATCAGGGCTCACCTTGCTCAAGGGTGCACATTCAGCGCCAGCCTACTGCAGACATTGTTACATTATCGTGCCACCCCACACGCCACGACTGGAGTCTCTCCCGCTTCCCTCATGCTGGGACGAGAGCTCCAGTTGCCTCTGGATAGACTTCGCCCTGCCCTGGCCCAGACTCCAGCTCACCCGATCCAAGAAAAGGTGGATGCACGTCAGTACCAGATGAAGACTCGGTTTGACGGGAGACAGCGAGCTCGGTCTCCTACCATCGCAGTCCACGACTGGGTCAGGATTCGCCGACCACTACGCGAGAATAAATTGCAGTCTTTCTGGTCACATCCTGTCCAGGTCAGCCAACGACTCGGCCCGGCTACTTACAGGCTTACAGATGGCACCCGCTGGCATTCCAGCCGCCTGCGCAGGGTCCAGGCTCCTGTTGGGCTTAGTGAAAGTATGGCCCCTGTAACAGCCACATCAGCCCCACAGGATGGCCCCTGGACAGATCCCAGCACAAACCCGGATGGCCCCACACCTCCAGTCCAGCCTGGAGCCATAGCCCCTGAACTCACGACCCCTGAGCCTGCCACTGAACCAGAGGGTCGTCCAGCTCGGGCGCATGCGCGGCCTGGACGCTTCAATGACTTTGAGGCAGTCTTTCACACTTAGTTTCCTGTGAGAGGGGGGGGAAATGTTATGTTCGCCATTGCCATGGCAATGCAGTGTTCTCTGGTTTACGTATGACGTTGCACGCAATGTCAGTCAGGTTTGTTAGTTGTGTGAGTGATTAAATGGAGGACACTCCAACTTGAACTCTCTGTGCCCGAGTCGTTCTTTACATAACAATGACCTCATTCAAAGATTACCAATCAGTACCCTACTAACATTTTGTTGATATCTGGGTTAATCCTCAATGCCATGCTTAAACACCAACATGTAGGTAATTAAAGAAGATGCAAGTAAGAACACAAGATTCTGCTGTTGCTTTGCGTTTTTATCTGGTGTTCCTTAGTCGTAGGTTTGTATGACCTGTACACATCTTGCCCTTGTGCCTGTTTGCCCACTATATGCACTTTTGTATGTCGCTTTGGATAAAAGCATCTGATAAATGAATAAATGTAAATGTAAATGTAAATGTAGTCGGGAAAAATGGCAACTTTTTATCTGTCACCAAGCACTGCCATTTTCTAGCACTAAGGTCATTCTTGAAAAGCCTTGTCTCTGCTTGTGGGGGAAATACTGGCAGTGTGTTAGGCCGGTTTAAGAATGTAGATATCTGTCTTTTCCCGTGTGATCTAGAACTATTTAAATGTACCTCAAACAGTCTTCACATATTCCATACATCTCATTTACATACAGGACACAATGCCACTTGATCAGCTTGTTTACACTCATCTAAATTAAATCTTTGTAAAAACACATCTGTACACAGAAACATCTTAACACAATCTTTTTAAAACCAATGGTTATTCTGAAACAAAGATGGTTGTAAAATTGAAAACCCCATAATGAATATTTACACACCTTTTACATCTGTATATAAATAGAACAAAGTGCAGGTTTTAGCAGATCTATACCCTTTCAGACTGGGTTGGTATGTCAGAAGTTAAAACAAATACCCTTATGTATCTACATATCAAAAACCATTGTTTCAACAAGGATAAATCACAGGCACATTCAATTTGAATTGCAGTATAGACAGATATATAAAATTTAACTTGAGGTCTGCTTAAAGCTGATGCATCTTCAAACTATTAATTTTCCTCCAGGTGTATGTCATTTAAAGCATGTAATATACACTATGGCTGAAAAAGAAAGTCCATCATACACAAAAGCATTTAGTGTTGTATCCAATAATTTGCAATGGTAAATAACTTACACTCATTCTGAACATTAACTTCAAAGAAAAAATTTCAAAAAAAAATTTCATACCTGTTTGTGCAATATTTATCAACAATTGAAATCGGAGACAAAAAAAAATCCAAAATCATGAGTCCACTAGCAAATGTTTATATTAATCCATTTCAATGTTAATCCATTGCCTGTTGATCTACACATAGAAACAACGCCTGGCTTTAATTCTAATATCTAAGCAGTAACAGAGGTCAATGTAAGTTGAGTGAAAGCAGTGTAAAATTCCATTCACAGAGAATTCTGGGGAGATGTCACCCTCTTGTGGTAAAAACATAAAGGTGTAGGTTCACACTCACGCTCATAGAGAGTGTAGAGTGCCCTTGTTACATTACATTATTGGCATTTAGCAGGCGGTCTTATCCAGAGAGACTTACATCAGTTACAGTTTTGTACAATGTTACCCATTTATACAGCTGGATATTTACTGAGGTAATTGTGGGTTAAGTATCTTGCCCAAGGGTACAGCAGCAGTGTCACAGTGGGAAATCGAACTCGCAACCTTTCAGTTATGAGTCCTGCTCCTTAACCACTATGCTACACTGCCACCCACAAAATTCTACCACTGAACCACCAATGTGACATTGCCCCTTGCGGTGATCTTCAGGCTGTCCCTAGGCAATAATGATACATTGCACAAGACACAGGGCATGGAAATTAGTCTTAACCATTCAACCATTCTTCTGGTTCTCTTTCAGTACAACAAATCCCTGAGTCCAGCAGGAACTTGATTTCAACACAAGAAGCATTGTGAAGCCTTGTGTGAAGTGTCATTCGTTTAAGCATCAGATCTGAGTATTCACCTTGTGTGTAAAAATCCTTTCTTTTGCTTCATTGTGGACAACTGGATTCCATGGCTAGAGCATTGAGTTACATTTACTCACATCACAGAAACTAGAGGTAACTAAGCGCTACTTCAGTTCCAGACCTAAAGTCTCCATCCATATTTCCCTTCACCAGTGGTTCTTGCTGTGTTGTTTTCATTCACTTTGTGTGTGAATATGTTTACATGGTTGAGGGCAAAATTATGCAGCTTTTAAAATATTACAGATAAATGATTAGTTGCTTTATTCCATGAGTATCATGTAAAGTAATGGAAAGTAATCAAGTTACGTTGCTTAAATATTGTGATACTTGGATTAGGTTACTGATTACATTTTTTAACAGGTAATTAGTAGCCTAATTGTATCGGAATACATTTTTAAAGTAACCCTCCCAACCCTGTTCACCAGTACATATGTTATAGGTAACACAAGGTCTTCCTTTTGACAAACAAATTACATTTCTAAAAAAGGAGAAATGTAAAAGAGGCTGATAGAATTAAAAAAGAATACATCTAAGTTTGTGGACATGACTTATCTCTAAAGAATGATACACAGGACTGTCAAAAAACCACGTACTGACAGACAGAGACAAGGAGGGAAGTTCAAATGTATTACAACATGAAATATACAGTAATGAGTTGGTTACCATTTCATTGCTCTGCATCACACCATTTCCCACCAAACTTTCAGATTCAGTCAGATGACTAGTTAACTTGTCTGTATCATTTATATTAGTAAAGGACCAACTGAAGCATCCTGCCAAATTTGTAAGCATTATACTCAATCTTTTCTAAATTGTCAAACTACATAATACCTTACAAAATGAGTTTGCTGAAGAGCAACATTACATTACATTATGTCATTCAGCAGACACAGACCCAGAGCAACCTCCAAATAAGTGCATCACTATGCTGAGAGTAGTTATCAAAAAGCATTACAAGAAGTCAGTAAAATACTTTTTAGTGCTTGTTAGAGTTAAGTGCTAAACTAGAATGGTTTTTTAATGCTAAATGACTTAATGTAATGTAATGTTGCTCTTCAGCAAACCCATTTTGTACGGTATTATGTAGTTTGACAGTTCAGAAAAAAATGAGTATAATGCTTACAAATAAAAGGTATGGATAAGATAGAGACAGGGAGGAAGGTAGACTAGAGATACAGCTAAGGTTTTCAGCTTTCTCTTGAAGGCACCCAGGGAGTCTGTTGTACGAATCTCAGCAGGAAGCTCACTCCAACAGTGTGGAGCCAGTACTAAGGGGACATTTTTTTCACTAGATTTAAAGTAACTGTCAAGTGAATGGAATGCTTCTAATTGAATGGTTCTAATTGTCATTCATAATCTGAACAAAATAAAGATTCAGGCCACAGACATGAATTTAAATCATACAAACAAACAGAGCCAAATGCTCTTCAGTCACATCGCTGAAGTAGGGCTTGTAGATTTAATGACACTCTTTCTAGAAATCTACCACAAATGCAAAGTTATTCCACCAATGTATCACAGACAGTAGTAAACATGTTTGCTTAGGTAGAGCTGTGGAATTTTGTATATAAGCAAATAAAATATGTATGTAAATAATCACTTGCAATGAAAATGACAACATGCAGTCTATGCATCTTCCAACCAAAGATAAGGAAACCTTGACTGGGGAAAAGTCCATATGTAACTGACATCAATATCAGAATTCATAACCATAGCTTAACTGTCACACATGACTTCCAACATGGCTGGAGTACTCACTGTAAGCCAACCTTCTGGTCATCAGCATGTCTACACTGCTTTACTCATGGTAAAATTCTATGCTCTGATCACATATATTGTGGTGTGAAATTAAAAGTCTACTAACAGTAAGTCCTTGAGGTTAAAAGGCCTGGAAAAGGTGTGAGTTCCCTTTGAGGACTGCGCTGAGGCAGCAGGCAATGTGGGCTTGGTAAAGGGGACTGCATTCTTGGGGATGGAAGGGAGCTCCTTCTTGCCACAAAAGGCTTGTGGGGAACTCTGTCTCTGCTATCCTTTATCCTCACGGTCAGACCTCTTGTCAATCAAACTTGAGACTGAAAACAGTTACACTTTAATGGTTGATTAAAAAATTGAGACCCTCTAAATACAACTAAATTGGTAGTCTTGGAGGTCCAACAGGTTGTGGTTGCTAGAAGAGAGGTAGATCTGTCCACAAAGTGAACCTTGTCTGTACGATCCCGTCAATGGAGGTGATATCCCAAATTGTCTCTGCACTCAGCTGTAAATGGCATAACAACAAAGTTAAAAACCTTTCAGTACTATTAAAACACATGGCATAATTTATTAAACCAGACACCAATGTGAAATGCAGCTTAGAGGAATAAATCTATTGTGTAAACATTAGTGTGTACACATTCAGTTTGGATTAGGGTTAAGGTTGAGATTTAATTTAGGCATCACAACAGACAATATTTCATTGGATGAAGCTGCCTTTTGGGACAGATCTTCCTGCTTGCAAACAGACCCATCTGTCAGTACTCTGGCCCCCTAGCTGTTGTTTATGAGTTTTCCCTGTCTGTCAGTGTCCATGTGCTTTTCTTTACAGTTCCCATGTGTTTCGGCCCTGCCCCGCTCTCCGCCCTGTGCCCCCCCCCACCCCCCAACCTGATTTCCTGATCGCTCCACCTGCCTGCCTGCCCACCTTCATTCCATCTCCTCGTTAGCCCAGCCTTTATATACCCTGCTTGTCTCTGTCTCGTCACCAGTTCATCTCAGTTTTGTCTGTTGCGTACCTGCCTGATTACTTCTTGCGGTCATCCTGTGCTGACTTCTGCCTGACATCCAACTTTGTCCCTGCCTGCCGCCCTTGCCTGCCTGCCCGGTTTGACCCAGCCTGATCCTGTTTTTGATTCCTGCTCCTTGTTTATGCTGCCTTGGACTGCCCCTCTGGTTTTTGACCCTGCCTATTCTGCCTGACGTACCTGCCCTGCAATTTTTTTCCCCCTTCCAGTAAAGCCTCCTGGAACTTGAGTACTCCTGGTCTGCTTGTGAGTCAGTGCCTGTGGCCTGACACCATCTCTGTCACCTAGGAACCAGGTTCATCCATAATGTAGTAATGATAATAAAGGAAAACATTGTTACAGGAAATGCTACAAATGATGGAAAAGGATTTTCCTAAAAAGAGCCTAGCCAAGCAATGCAAGTAGCTTGTATACAAACTTCAATGCAAATATATGGGGCTGTGAGCATGTGATCTTCTCAGATGGACATGTACTCCAAGAACTCACATACTCCATCTGTTTCCTGTCTTCTCTGGAAACCAGAGTGAACCAGTGTGCCCTGAGGTCCCTATTTTCCCAGTCTCTCAGGAGCAGGACCCTGCTGAAAGCTAACACCACTGCCCTTTTAAATGGTGTCCATCTGAAGGATTGGGAACGGTAAAGGGAAATTTGTGTCAGGTAGGAATATATGTGCCTACTAATGTTAACTTAAAATACTAGTTATGACCTATTTGCACTTTTCTCCAGTTTCAATATGCTGTACAAAAGAAGAATCTATGTGGGATTGCATGCAAACATTTAAAAAGAACATATACAGCATGTGCAGTTCCTTCTATATATATTTTTTGTTGCTTCCTGTAAATTATTCCTTTGTACATTCTCATCTCTGATGCAATACTTTGTCAGAGATCTTATCACTTACTACTATGATGAGTAGTAACATACTACTTATCAAAGCCGACATACCGATATATACGCTTTGCTCAGTTGGACATGACTATTAATTAATCTTAAAAGTGCATCCAATCCTCATGTGCAACCTCTAGGTTTAGGCCTAAATGCAATTAAGTCACATTCTTGGAATTCACATTACCACAACTGGGCTGTAAAGCAGCTCATTCTTGGAAATGGGGTGGGGGTTACCGCTAGGGACAAAAATGACCTTTTGGCTGTAGTTTGCAGACATGCTCCAAAAAGGGTTCAGTACTCAGAGAATAAAAAATAAAATAAGCTGGTCTCAGCCAGTCCCACTCGAAGTATTCCACTTCCTTTGGCAACTGCCATCATCGTTGGGAACATAAGGATCACAGGTTACTACACACCACCACCACCACTGCAATAGGCAACTCAATTTGCAATGCCAGCTGTTGGATATCGGATGATCCCATGGTACCATTGGCAACTAGTGTCAGAGCCCAGTTAGAGAATGTCTGTCATATAGTTCAGTGAGTATCTCTGACAACAAACCCCTCTCCCACAGCAATGCTAACTCATTATCCGACTGTCAATGCACACATCTTCTAAAGGTGTGACGTTTTGTTTGGTGGTGTGCAGAATTAGGAAGAAAATCCTTATGGACTACCATACATACCTGCACAAAAACACCAACTGACTTATTCCCTTGGGCACCCAGAAAAAGTCCCTTAAAATGATGATAATTACACATACCTTTTCATTGGCTCACATAAAGACATGTTTGAACAATACAAACTTTGTCTTATTTTATTGTTGATCATTCTTGGACACATACAGAATAGTTTTTATTGTTTTTTTTTCTGTTTGTCAAAGGCGAGGTGTCAAAAGTCGTAGGGTTATTTATTGGTGTGCCGCATGTCATGCAAAATGATACTTTATTATATTTTTTATGTTACTATACTGACTCATTGTGCTATGCTTAACTTGCACATCTCAAAAGGAACATCAATGAAGAAAGCAAGTAATTAAAATGCAAACAGTGTGACACTGTCACATTTATCCGATGTGGGCCATTTTTACAGTAGTGCCAGTTTATTTTTAAGACCCAATTATACTGTATGTATACAGGCATATATAGTGCAAATAAAGAGGGACTGAATAATTATTTTCCTGCACAGGGCAAAATGTGAAGACAGGACTTTCAGCTATACCAGTAAGTCTGCTCAGTGCCTTTGGTACTATTTTATGTAGCTAAGTTCTTTTGCATTGTCATGTGTTTAATGATTGATTTCCTGACAATTAAGATTGTTAATTATTCAAAAATAAATCTTATTTAATGCTTCACTGGTGAAATTTAATTTGGCAAATTGACATTGTCCAGGCTGAAAGGTAAAAGCTAATTATGGCACTCAATTATTGCTTTATTATCTGATTGTGTTTTGTTTCCACCACACCTCATTGACAAAAGCAATTTGCATCTGGTTCTTTTATTGGTGCCTCTATTTTTTGCCCACAACCAGCTTTTGTGAAATCAAAGACTCCATCTAAAACTTTTATTAATGTTCAGATTTTCTGAGTGATTTTTTCAGTGGCATAACTAAGCTGATGGCTCCAAAATCAACAACAGAAGAGAGAGTCAGGTTGTTTTTATGTAGATGTTCATATGAGCCTGAAACTGTAGAATTCAATGATCAAAATCTAATAAGACCAACAGCTGATCATCTTTCTTCTATCACATTATCTAGGGATACTTTTGGGTTATCCAGTGCTATGGAGACCAGGACTATTGCTGAACTGGCCATCACATTGGTTTTGGTGCTACATTAATGATTCTATATGTTTCTACATGTTTGTTGTACAAAAAGACATACACAAATTACTACTACTACAACCAGTACTACTACTGCTATTACTAAGTTGTTTAATTTAAACTCTGGGAGAAATATGTCCCCTAGTTATACTTCATGTCAGTCCATTTTTTGGAAACCTTCACACCTCCAATTCAAATCCTGAATTTGGTTTAAACGACTGTTAAAAATTGCATATGGCAGCTTGCAATGAAATTTGCCTTGACAGCAAAGACATGAGAAAGAAAGAACGAATGACTTGGTGTCCTGATAATAAGTAATAACAATGTTAAGCGGCATAAGAAGTGCAGGAGCTGGATTCAAATGCAATATTCATTTCAGGCATATGAGCGACTAGGGAGAGGAGAAGGCAAAAAAACAAATCCTTCATATAGCAATAGTCTTCTCTTATCCCCAGGCTACAGCTCGCCTAACACCTCAATGCAGCAATTATGTGCTATAATGACTGCTGTGCAAATAAGCCCAGAGATTTTATTAAACCAAATGAGAGAATCATCTGTGTATTATTGCTGGGTGATTGACAGTGACAAGTACTGGGCAGGCACAGATGTGAATATGATGAAGAGGCTCTCTGCAAAGCTCTTGATAATGTTACCGCTGATAAAGTTGCCCAGAAAAACCTCACAGAGTAAATAGAGGAGAAGGAATATAACGCATATTAATTTCCATTGTCAGAGAGATTCAATACTGAAGGCAAATGTAGAGGAGAGAGGAGAAGGGTACTGTGGGAGTGGGTGATGGGGTGGTGAAGCTGGTCCCTTCCATTCAATGTTAGGCATTTTATAGGACTAATAAAATATACATTGTGCCAATAATAAGCACAGATTTCACAGTACATTTATAAAGATATATATATATATATATATATATATATATATATATTCATGGTAGAAGGAGAGGCTATTTCTCAAGACAGCTAAGCTTCTTACTGTAACCTTTGCATGAGCAGTTGTCTACCAATGCAGATAAAGCAGTCGGTTAAGAGAGGAATACTAATGTTTTAGCCTATGGACTAAAGATGACGACATTGGCATGTTGGCCAAATCTCAGTTCAGAGAAGTCACTGTTGGCAAAAAAATCTGACAAAGTTCAATGGCCTTTAATGATATTTTGTATGTGTGTGATGTCAGTCTTATTGTTGAAAATTTCACTTTTATCAGAAGTGATTTCATATGACATCGGAACAAAGGTAAGTATCATTATATCAGAGGGAAAGGGAATATATAGGTACAGTATAGAATTTGGCCAAGCATAGATGTCTTCCCAGATTTACTGCAAGCCTCAGTATTCCTACTAGAGGAAGTGGTACTGTACATGAAGAAATATTAGTAACTTTTGAAGTGTCAGTGACAAGCCATAGGGGTGCAATTATCAGATATAAGTTTATTGCATCCACTTGTGACCAGCTTTAGATCTGGCTTCAGTTATCAGTACTTTGTTCAGTATTCTCCTTGGCTGTCAGCATCAGAGATGGCTGCTGTCCTTTATTCTGTAATTAATCAAATATCGGCCCAGTTTACTCGTTTATGGTTAGTATTAAAATAGTTGTGTTCTCCTTTGTGGCGAATATCAAAGATGTGTCCAGCTTTACTTAGTAGTGAAATCAAGGTTAGAGCTGGGTGTCAGTAGCCTATTTTTCTCAGTGGTCAGTTTCTGAGAGTGGTCCCATTTTCTCCTCTAGTCAGTACCAGTCACAGGGATGGCTCCTTCTCTGTGTTCAGTTGTCTGTTCTCTGGCCAGAAGAGCAACATATCAACCAAAAATGATGGAGTAACAGTGGCAAGGCATCTTTCTTACCTCTGAAGGACACCAGAATCATTGTGGCCTGCTATTATAGATTTGTGAGTGCTGTCTGCAAATGTATCACATGCTGGCATTTATTAGTGCCGCACACAAAATACAAGACATGTTATTGGATTTGAATAACAGCTTGCAGCCACATTTCCCATCCCCGGAAATATATTAGGATGAAGCATTCTCATTTAATAACACCCAAACTAATAAAAGGAGAATGGATTGGAAATTGAATTTATGAATATTGCTCCACAGGAGGAATGACCCAAAAAGCTGAGCTTGGCTGTTGTCTTCAGCCAGACAATCTCATGCAACTGATTCAGAATACAGAGTAGAGGCAAAAGAAACAACTTCAGCTTTCAAAAGCAAGCACATTATCCAAAACATCTCCTAGGGGTCAGTCAGTTAGTTGTTTTCATTTTAAGCCACTGTATACATTAGATTGGATAAAAAAAAAGACAAAAGCAATGTATGTGTTCTCTTTATGTCTAAATAGTGAACAGTGACACATTGTAGATTTTATTATGAATATCTACCTTTCCTGCTGGGTCAAGTAGGAGTCAATCTAATTTAGCACCATGTGTCTAAGTCAGTTCAGGCATAGAACTCACTGTTTTGCAAGGCACCAGTGTGTGCTGTTATCAGCTAGTTATATGTGCTGCCAATTGTATTCTTACTTTCCAAATGGTTGCTGATGACATTCTTTGGAAAATGACCAAATCAACAGTGAGAGGCACTGATACCTCTTTTGCATTGCAATTCCCATTTGTAGTGCAATGTACATTACAGATGCATTCATGTAAGACTTAGATATTGTAATGGGTCAAATTAACATTGTGTCTCTCTGAATAATGGATGCATGAAAGATGTATGCAAGTGATGAATCCCTGTTTAATCAGGTAGTTGGTATTCTGGTATTCTGACATATCAACTGCAGTCAAACAGAGGCACAGATTGAACTATGACCTTGACTTCATAAATCCACTTGACAGCTGGCACGGCTCAGTTGCATACATTGCTGCAGATGTTTACATTATATGAAATTTCTTATAGAAGCAAGTTCCCTCAGGATTCTAAGATCAAAATTCCCAGAACAGTCATGACATATCAGAATACTGGTTGCGGTGCTGTGCTGTCTAGTGATTACTGGTAAGACTAGAGTCTTCTTGACTGGATGTCTTGTTGACATCTTGATATGTATCCTGGGTTGCACCAACCCCTACTGTGATAATGCAGAGGCAGATTTAGGTTTTATTTCACTCACCAACTCCAGAGCAGATAGATTTTTTTCAGGACAGTGTCAAAAATCCATAATTGAATATGTTTTCTAAGTTGTTGTGATCATGTGGGTCAAAGGTTTGATTTGCAGGCATTAAGCAAAGTTGCCTAGCAAACCATTCTCACTTTACTAACAAGTAATGTGGCCCTCTTACTTGCTGACATGCATTTATAATGGTTTTGCCTTCTGTGAAACATTTCATGCCTAAGTATTAGTAAGAGAGTGTAAAGCAGGTATGTATGCACCCAATATATAATATGTAAATTTGTGTGTGGACTAGTGTATGATACATGTTTGCATGTGTGTGTCAGGGTGTGTGTAGACAATATGTGTGTGTGTGTGTGTGTGTTTGCGCACATACACTTGTGTGTGTAAGCATTGAAAAGCGTGTCTGTATGTATGTGTGCCAAGATGTGTGTTTATATATGTGTGTACTGTGTGTGTGTGTTTGTGTATGTGTATACATATGTGTGTGAACTCAGTCTGTGATATATGTACAGAAAGGTCTGTGTGGGACTGCCTGGGCAGGCTGGCTGCCTGCAGGGTCCCTGTGAAGCTCTGACTGTCACTCAGCACACAGCCAGCCCTGCTGTCACACATTGATCTGCAGGTATATCCCGTACTGCACTTTCTCCAACCTTCATTAACAGATGCTCTCAGATGATTGATTAGCAGACAAGACAGGTAAAAGCTCTATTTGGACATACACTATATGGACAAAAGTATTTGGCCACACCTGTTTTCAGGGTTTGGGCTAGGCCCCTTATCTCCAGTGAAGGGCAATCTTAATGCTTCAGCATACCAATCTCCAGTGAAGGGCAATCTTAATGCTTCAGCATACCAAGACATTTTGGACAATGCTATGCTTCCAACTTTGTGGCAGCAGTTTGGGGAAGGCCCTTTTCTATTCCAACATGACTGTGCCTCAGTGCACAAAGCAAGGACTATAAAGACATGGTTTGATGAGTTCGGTGTGGAAGAACTTGACTGGCCCGCACAGTGCCCTGACCTCAACCCCATCGAGCACCTTTGGGATGAACTGGAACGGAGATTGCGAGCCAGGCCTTCTCGTCCAACATCAGTGTCTGACCTCATAAATGCTCTACAGAATGAATGGGCACAAATTCCAACAGAAACACTCCAAAATCTTGTGGAAAGCCTTCCGAGAAGAGTGGAAGCTGTTATAGCTGCAAAATGTATATGTATTTGAATACAATGTCATTACAATGTAATGGTCAGGTGTCCGAATACTTTTGTCCATATAGTGTACATTTATGTGTGTATGGTTTTAAGTCAATTAGGGTGATTACCTCTGAGAGTTGGTTTAACAGCTACAGAATTCCAAGGACAGCTCATTCAGCAATGTTTAGCACAAAGTCACTGTCTCAAGTAGAGAAAGTGATTTGGAGGGAGACGAAGAGTGAGAGAAAGGAGGAGGACATGGGAAAGACACTTTAAAATAAGTAATTGACAACTAGCTTATTGAAGTGTAACAGACGGAGCAACTAAAAGCATGAACGTATGAGAGACATAAATGACACCAGAGGGCACTCTAATGCAACGATCTACTAACAATGAGTTACAATTGTGATTTTCAATAAAACAACTTGTGGTCTACTATCATAACAAAGTTTTGAAAACACAAATATGGACATGGCTAACATTTCACCACTAATTTAGGTAAAGTTATTAATACTATTTAGCAGTGAGGAGAACACCAGTTATGTACATGTTTTAAAAAATTGTCAATGTAAATTTTATGTAAAAAATGTAAAAAATTGCCATGTAGATTTTAAAGATTGTCAAATGCAAGTTATAACAGCATGATGTCAACTAGGCGTAATACCTGGCAGGAAAGGAGCTGCACACAGTTAAAACACCGGTCAGATTTTAACCAGGTGAAACTGAGAAAGCGAGAGGTGACCGGTTCCATTTGTAACACTGTACCGGGGCTTCATAAAAGAATGAGAGGTATGCTTTGAGGGTATATTTGTTCCAGACTACATTATAACTTGTCAAATAATAGACAACTGAAGGTAAGTCTCAAGCATTTCATTTTAGACCCACCTAAATAAATAACGCCATGCGTAAAATGTATTCAAATAAAATAAATGGTATTCCATATTCTAGAGCACCTTTGTGATCTAGAGTGACTTAATACTAGCTTGCGCATTGCCAAAGTGGTTATTCTGATGCAATGCATTTTGTATTTCTATTAACTTTCTATACTACCCTTTTAGTGACTGCAGTAGAATAAAAGTAAAGATAATTGGAAAGTAGTTGGAAAGTCTCGCTGTCACACTATTCGTGGCGGGTGGACAAAAGTAACCTTTGTGAGAACTAGATCAATATGACCAGATAAGGTGGGTCCTTACTCCAGTTTAGCGAAGATATGTCGTCTATACAATCACATGACTGTTAAAAATCACTTTTTCTTTCTACCATAAACGTCGCAGTTCCAAACCCAAAGCTGGTTAGAGAAACAAGAGTGTTTAATGTCACAACACAGGTATTCATCTAGGACCAATCCCTCAGTGTAAATGATGCATTATTGCAAGACAGCTTTTCGCCATGGCCATGCTCATTTAGTATATTGTAGATATGTGAACTATAATATAAAGTCATAGTATTTTGGCGCAAACATCTCCCCAAAGTGTAACAAGCTCTCATCTGTTGTCATAATAGACAACACTACATAATTTTGTTTTTGCTGTTTACTGTACATTGACCGAGCTAAATAGCGATGAAAATGTCAACATATTACTTTGCTATAGTATGATAACTTAAGATTTGGGGGGTATTAGATGCTTGTGCCTGGAAGTTTACCCTTTAATGCCCACTTACTGTTTTTGCCATTCTTACAGTTCTCGTGTTCAGTCCATCAAATGGTGTGACTACCAGTTATAGAGCTCACCAATGATCATACAACCTACATGCATGGCACTGGGGTCCAAAGACTGTTTCACCATCACTGCAGTCACAATTACCCTTGATGAGAACACAACAAATGCATTTAAATAGGGAATTGCTATTACTACCATTTTTTAAAATTATTAAGCCGAGTTAAGGAACTAAAAGTGAAAAACAATTGCACATAGTGGTACCTGTGTTCAGATGGGAGAGCTCCCTTGTTGTAGGAGTTCTTGTTGGGACGTTAAAAAGTGCAACGCCGGTGGCAAATCTCGGTAACCGAGACCAAGCGAGGTCCTTGCACTAAAGGCAGACAATTTAAGTCTTCAGTAACCTAAATTCACAGAAAATAAGAACGGGTGCGCGCGCGCACACACACACACACACACACACACACACACACACACACACAATAGTAATGCTATTAGTAGTAAAAAAAAAATTAATTTCTGTTGATAATCACAGATTCTAGTTTGCGTTATTCTTTTAAAAAAAGCCAATTGGATAGCAAAACAGACAGACAAACACAGACGCACACACACACACTATATACATACATATATATTATTTACCCAAGTACAATGAAAATTTTCAATCTTCTTTACATAATCATACATAGTAAACTCTATGTACTTTCAGTCCAGAAGGCCAAGTTATTAGAAAAATCTTGCAGATACAACATGGTTCAAACCATGTATTGAAATATTCAAGACTGTTCACAGTCTGTTCTGCTCACAGTCATTTATATGTATGGACAAAAATTCCTGCTTTTAACAACATAAAAAAGAAATTAAGCGAAATGCTTTCAAACTAATTAATTCACACACCGAATCCTACGTTTTTTCTGATTGTTTTCCACATGGATGCTTTCATTCATTAAAGTGAAATTATAAATATAAAGAATATCTCAGTATTAATATTTCTCTCTTTTTGTAAAAGCTCAATCAACCATAATGTCCTAATTTTTTCACAGTGAACCTCATTCCACATTATCTCTCTAACCAAGAAAATGAGCGTCCCAAAAGGGATTTATTTCATTTATCCGGATTATTGAATTAAATTAAACTCGACAAGTACCGCAGACTGAATACTGCCACCCCGTCCACTTAAACTACACTTCTTTCGAGAAAATACAGGGAGAATGTATGATGTAAACGAACTAAACAAGTGGTGTCCACTTCCTGAAATTTAATTTCGTGATGTATTGTGTATTTTGTCAAATAATGGTGTCGCTTAACTGCCTAGCGTGTGAGAGAAAGTCAGACAACACATTATCATATTATGTGGGAGATTAAGCAGTATAATGTTTATACCTGCAGTAATCTTTAGCGTATGAATGCACATGGCACGCACTTTTCTCAAAAACGAGGAGTGTAGGAAAATATAAATAAACTCAATTTTCAATAAACAAAACAAATCAAATAAGGTTTAGTTATATTCTTTCAGAAACGGGAAATGGCACAGTTGTCGTTATTATGCTCAATATTACAATGCAATATGATTTCATCTTTTTTGCTCTTTGCATGTGTATTTTTCACATGCTGAAAGTAATAAGACACATACAATAAGTCTTAATTATGTTAAACAAATTCGACTTAAAAAGCATGTTGCATAAAAGACAAAAAAGCAAGCAAAAAGATATGTTATGTCTCCTCAGTGAAAGTATTCTGTAGTGTCGACTTATCAGCCAAGAAATGATACTGTGATTAAACAGAAGGGGGCAGGCTTTCACTACTGTTTGCAAAGGATTCAGTTTTGGCTAAACTTCCAAACCCCTCTAGTTACTTAAGCCTTGTAGCCCATGCCTGTAAAGCACATTCTTGTTAAAGGAATAAAAAGGCAACAACACCAATGCTGTAACAATTAGACATCGAAAGCAAGGCCCCCATGCCTGTGTGCGCAGCTGTGCCACACAGGACGACACGTGGTGGCTGTCACAAACAAAAGCATGCCACTCTTTGCTATGATCCACACGGTTATGGGCCACGTCTGCAAAAGCCAATTACACCCACAACCCAGTGTGAGGTCCTAATGATCCCAATTACTGTTCACATGATCAAAGCATATGCTCTCTGGCTCCGTCTCTCTGACACCCCAGTCTCTTATGGGCGCACTGTTATTATAATCATTATTTAGAAACTGTGACTATTACACTGTCAGACTCAAGTCATTCTGGAACACCAAGCACTACATCAGCAAATCTCATATTGAACAAAGACGAATTGTCTTGACTATGTACTGTCCGTCTGTAGAACTGTCATTTCGACATTAACTGATGTCACTTTGTTACACTGAAAAGGACAGCTTCAAGTCCTGTGGATTTCTGGTTATGATTTCAGAAGAAATATGCACACACATCCTATAAACTTTCAACTTGCACATGTGTATGAACATACTAGCTACCATGAGACTATGAACTTATTAATATGTAAACATCTCCCATCCTAATGGAACCCATTTGTGTTCTCAACTTTATAACCATCAGAAAAAGAATGTGGAGGGCTAAAGGGCCACTGGTACAGAGCCAGGCTCGCTGTCGCCTGGGTTTTATTTCCACACATTGACTTTGAGTCACTTGTTTGTGAGACCAGCAGAGGGAGCGGAGTTTATGATGTGTCGGCGTGGCCTCTCTGTGACTTGGCCCCTGGCAGAAGTCATCCACAGCTGGGTGATGGAGCACTAAACATATGGCATTACAGTACGGGGCCCTGGAAGGACAACATGGCCGTACAATCAAAGACCAAGTTTGTCTGTTTCATTAGAACTTTTACCACCTAAAATATATACCAGACTTCCTCTAGTATCAGAAAAGAAAAATTAAAAACAAGAACAGCACAGAGAAGTAGGTGTTATTGCCCATATTTCATGTGTATTCCACAAAAGCTACACATTGGACCCCATAAAATCACTTTGTATTAATGACAGAACTTGTCAGTTCAGGTAAGCAGTGATTAATTATTTTCATGTTTCGCGCTGTTTTTTTTTTTTTACCATGTTAAGGGAGACTGGACCCTCAAACTGCAGAAGAGAAATGAGTGTGCGAAACATTCTGAACAAGTACAGTACAAACTAAATCCCTATGAATTGTTTGTGCATCCCAGTATTTAAATATAGGCAGTGTTGCTCCTCCCTAGCTGGTAAATTGATATAACATGGCATGGATTTGAAAATTCCAAATACTTCACCTGCTTAAACAGAAGCCTCACGGTTAGATAATGTACTGTTATTAATGCCTCTACACAGAAAGGAGAAAAAAAGTTATAAAATTACTCTTTACAGCTGTGTTCATTTGCTTCAAATGATAAAAAGACAAAAACAAATACTGTTTCACTGCCATTTATTCACACTCTACAATAACCATAATTCTTTTGCCTATACTGAAGTGAGTTGATGCAGCTATTGGGATGTGCTATCTTGACTTGATATTGTTTTCATCAGAAAAATACTTTGCATTGTAATGTGCCTTGGATAAGGGTATGTGCTAAATGAGCACTTGATGATCATGTTTATTTCAGGTGCAAGAGATTCAAAAGCTCCTCAAAAACTTTATATAGTTCTCAACATCACATTTACTAAACCATCAAAAACAAGCTTTCAGCAGCCCTTAAATAGAACTTTGCTTCAGACCACAGGGAAATGATCTTCATTAGAGGACCAGTCATGGTTCTGGTTTTACCTTGTTCATAGTAGGAGGATTTAGTTTTATTCAAAGAGATAACATTTCATTTTATAGTGTCTATTGTTGTCTGCCTTTTACAGCATGTAACAAAACTAACATTGCTTACTCAGATATACCTAACGTTTACATTCTGAGTGATTACTATATGCAAATTTGAAAGTTTGAAAGTAACCATTAAAAACCTTTACATTTGATCAATCATCAAATGTAAATCACTGCTTTAACAATAATGAAGTTGATTAATGCCATTATTAACGATCCACAACACATTTATAAAATAGTAATAAGCACTGTGGGCAGCAATAAGCAGTGTGTGGTGTAGTGGTTAGGTGCAGGACTCTTAAGCAAAAGGTTGCTGGTTCAGTTCCCTGCTGGGGCACTGCTGTCGTACCCTCAGGCAAGGTACTGAACCCACAATTGCCTCACTAAATATGCAGCTGTATAAATGGATAAAAAATATAACCTGCATGTATGTACGTTGCTCTGGATAAGAGCTATCTGCTAAATGACAATTTACTATATTAGTAAAATAAGAAAAAATATGTTATGGAGTCACATAAAGCCAAGCAAAACAATGAAAACAATGACATAAGTGTACAGTTGTGCCTCTGAACTCTACTTGCACATTCATATCAAATTTCTAGTACATCATGAAATCATTAGCATTGGCAGAATGATGTTTCTTGTGACAGGATGCACAGTGGATTTGCCATTTGACCTGTCATTTCATTACAGACTGAACCAGAGAGAAGCAAACACACTTCAAACACACTGCAGGGGAGGTTGCCTTTGGGGGCAGCATTCCTGTGTTCCGCAAATATGCTCTACACGTCAGCATGCTTGTCACTCACACATTCTTACCCTTGTCTTTCCTGTCCCACTTTCAGATATTTTTTTCTAGACCAGTTGGATGTCATTGGTTTAAACTTCAACTGTAGAAGATATTTGGCCTGAGCAACAACAGTGACAACAAGTGCAAGCAACACTGCTTTTAAATTGTTGTTACACCGGTTTTCACCCACACCGCAGGTTTCTCAAAAATGAGCATGTATGAAGTTTGTTGTTCCTGACAGCCTCATAAATAATGTGTGCTTTTTGGAGAGGTTGAGTGGAAAGGCCTGTTTAAATAATCTACCCTTAAAATATGTGCAGTCTTCATTTCCTCTTGGTTTTAATAGAATTCAATCACAGGCACCATCATACACTATTCATGGGCCAAATGCCTAATTAAGATGGAAATAAGCAAAAAGAATTGGCAAATGTTCATCCAAATAATAGCTAAAAGATTTGTAAACTAATAATTTCTCAAGGCAGATTTCCTTTAGTATGAATTACATCAATATGAATACAGTTAAAGATTGCATTTAGTAGTCACCTGATTAAAGATTACACTTAATAGTCATGTTGAATGTTGTCACTTTTCAGTACTTACACTTAACCAAGTCAAAGGTAGAAATAAAGGACTACAAAGATTTTGATGTTAGTTAAAACCGTTTATTGACATTTTTCCATTTTGCAAATACAGAAGAGACAGACCAGAGTGATACAACAGAGTTCAGTGAACATAAGTGACTTTCCTCTTCTTTTTTTCAAAAGGAGTAAAAACTCAATGGAAGTGCGAAGACAAATAAGCAGCCATGCGTTAAGCAGGATTTACTTTATCACTCTGGCAGCTCAGAGATAAGGCTAAGATTCCTGTTTCTCCATTCTTTTATTGCTAGGTTATTATCAAACTCACTCAAACTTTGCTGTTGAATGCATGCGGAAATCATTTTGCATTTAATAGCGGTGCCAGTTTGACTAATAATCTCATTTTCCAAATCCACAAAAATTTTATGTGCAGCATTTTCTTAACAGATGTAGGGACCTTGTTTCATCCTGGCATGGTCGTTGATGTCCTAGCTGAGAGTTTGTGCTACTTCAGTGATTTGGGTGGAGTAAAGGATACAGTGCTGTGGTCCTGTCATGTTATAGGGACATGCTAGTGTGTGCTTGGAATGCATTTATCCTTTTCTTTTTAGTGTGTGTGTGTGTTGTGGTGACAACTAAAAACATACCTAATAAAATCACAATCTGGTTCATTTCTTTCATTTCTGTCTTATTTCCCAACTCACTGAAGGGACTCCCCATTTTCATTTGAATGCGATTCGGCAGCGGAGCTCCATAACAAATGATAAAGTATATTAAGTGTGACACTTTATAAATAGTAGCATGTCTCACACAGTGTAAGCTGTGTCACTGACGCAGCGCGTGGCTGTGGCAGCTGTTTGGAGTGACAGCTGCCGGTTCCTCACCTTGAGAGGGTGGAACAAGCACCAGCTCCAATGTTGTTGAATTAATTTGCTAATGAGGAGAGAGCATGTCCTCACCAGAGGGGCACAGAGCTGCATCCCACAAGCTTTCACAGCACACATCTCACAACTATGGCAATATTGGCACCTGCCTCTTGCATGGCAGGTGCCAATCTCCAGGTGCCCTTGGAGTGTCTCTGCTGATCAGCCATTGACTCACATTAGTCACCAAGTCTGGGGCTTAGGCCGTTGCTTGGTACTTGGTAGCAATACACAAAATTTGGCAACAAAATACGTCGACAGAATTCTTTTGTAGATACTCCAGTCATTCTCCCTGACAATCAGGAGTGGTTTAAATGGCCACACCATGCTGACTGTGATACTGTCAAGCCCAGCCAAAAAAAAGGCTCGTGTGAACATTCAGGGTGTATACAGATAAGGAAGCAGCTCCATGCACATCGAAACACGTTTTCTGGGGCTGGTGAAGGGTTCGGCAGACTCCTGTACTGTGTCGTGAAGTTGCGCGGGGAATGCTTTGATTGGAAGATGAGGGTGCCATGTATTCCCTGGGGAAGGTTCCCGTGGTGTTACTGATTGTCTGCATTATTTGCCTGCTCGCTAGCTGAGAGAGTACCATATTATTCTAAGGCTCACACTGTACATCAACAGATTAATATTGCATGGATGTCATTTCAGAGCCTCCTGAAGATGGCGGGCCATTACTAAGACCATTAGAACACAGATGGTTCAGACAGTATGCAGATATTCCTCTTTGCTGCTGAACTGTAATGAATTGTCTCATAATCTATTCCATCTCCTTGCCATTAGCAGGCTTTGAATGTTCACTAATACAAGCACAGGCCTCATTTTCCAGGGCTTTAATCACACAAAGTAGTGGGTGCCTAATTTGCTAAATGAAATGGGCTATGATTACTGAAGCAGAGATTTAATATATCACGGAAAATTAGGTAGATTTTAATAAATTACTCATCCCATCGAATGCTTTACATATGCTTATAAGGAGGAGGAAATGTTTGCAAACAGTGAAAATTGACCGCATTACGATGAACAGCAATCAGAGGGAATAAGATGGGTAATAATGGGTACAGAGCACGGACCACTCCCAATTAAAGACTTGCGTGCAGTCAAGTGTCCTTCAAGCGCCTGATGTAATTTTATCTCCCCAATACTTTGAGGCAGATAAAGCACTGAGCATGTTTCAGCTACACTTGCTTCAAAGTGCTTTTCTGAACGATTGCTTTTATTAGATAACACTCAGGTTTAACTGTCTCGCTCATTCCTCCATTTTAACCAAATGAAACCATTTACATAACAATGGCAGATCACTTTACACCCTAAAATATGTAAGGAGCATTAAACAGACAGTGAAAGGATGTGAACTTTTGTGCAGTGCCATTCAGACACTGATTTTAATGTGTATTTTTCTTTAACTTAGTGCTTGAGTGTTCTTAGCTGCACATGGATACAAATAAAGGGTGAAACCAGCCACCCAACAACAGAGAGTGGTGGTACAAGTGAGAGAAGAGAAAAGAAGAAACATACCCAGACCCAGAAAATCAGATCAAGTCAATTCACATTTAATACAAACTGTGCCATAAACACAGATTTATTTGAATCATTCTACATATGGAAGTCTTTCCAAACAATGTTCCTGTGTGTGACAGATGTACAAATTCATGGTCAGTCAGGGTATTTACACTGTCATTAATAAATTGTTAATATCAAAAAATATAATGGCTGAATTATATGTAGGCCAGTTCCCAGGGAAGAAAGACTCCAAAACAATTAAATACAAAAATAATGTATTGTATTGTATGTATAAAGGAATTCTGAGCATTTAATTCAATTAATAAATAAAACATATTGAATGAAATCAGTTTCACAAACACAGTGTTTAAAACTACGTAACAAAATGCTTATCTCCATTCACTGAATCCATGTTTCTTCCGTAAAGTGGAGAGAACATATTCCTGTTGACCAAAATTTGTCTGCAAAAAGCTCACACTCACAATGTTTCCAAAGACAGCAGTGTGAAAAATAAATATAAACAAAAAATCCACAGCATACATTTTACAGTGCCTAAAACCTTAATGAACATAACCTGAAACTGTAATAAACTCTTCACTAAATGCTTTGGTCACCATTTCTGTATTCAAAACCTGATCACTGTCAGGCTGGTTGAGACATAACTCACCTGTATATATGTAAAACTAAAGTATGTGCCGGAGATTAATTTGCCTATAAAGACATACACATACAAATATATAAAAAGCTTTAGTCTTGCAGCATTGCTGATGTTTTACATTTCACTGAACAGATATTAGTGTCTTTTTCCTCTTCACATTCAAGGCAAATTTGAACCCAAAAGGATCTACACTTCAAGAAGCAGAATTAATCTGCACTGCACCCATTTCACTTCTCTGTATTTAATTGATAGAAATTGCATGCATCAAAGAAAAAGCATGCTGAGATTTAATGGGCATAAAATGGACATTAGCATTTTAAAGAGGTGGATTAACACATTAATCCAGGCAATTTTCATCTCCCACTTCCAATAAAATCGTTATAGCGAAGAACTCCTAATGAGGCTTAACAGGCTTTTCAGTTACTGGAGTGATTAGGGATAACACCAAACTTTAGTTTCCGGCCTGTATGCAAGGGCTTAAATCCTGAGAAGGCATGCTGAAAAGAGTTATTATATTAAAAATGAACACACTTTCACACATCGCATTACACAAATGCGGTGTATGGAGTCCCAGCTGTGGTATGCTGTTCAGCACATCACTGACACTTAGAAACAAGTGCGTCAGTCATGTCTCACTGTTGGTTTGTCCAAAAGAATGTGCACAGGATTCAAAGGCACATACAAAGGCATGCATATCTGGTAACAAAAAACTACAATAAATACACAAATAGAAAATGGTATAAAACCAACCAGACTTGTGCTTCCAGTGTTAAGATGGTGAAGACTGGGGTGTGAGCGGAGATTCTTCTATGATGGACTTTAGGGCCTGGAGAGCCTCCACTGTCACCTTCAGACTTCCTAACACCACACTGTTGTCCAGCACATCCACAACTGCAGCAGAACAATAAAACAAGGGTCACTTCTAAATGGACAGTGCAGTGCATAAGGAAACAGTCTAAGAAAGGGAATGCTACACTTCAGGCCCTCTCATTTCCACTGGCATCAAAAGAAGTGATTTCGGACAGATATAACCTAAGTGGGAGGGACAACAAATTACAAACACATACTGTACATGTATATGAAAACATCAACAGCATGAACTGGCAAAGGCCACATTGAGTAGTAGTGTAGTGCAGTGACCATGAATGTGGCTTACCATGATGTTCTGTCATTTAACTCCCTGTGTGTATGTATAGTTATCTCTGTATTTATATGCACACATATGTAAGCCTGTGTACTATACTGTGTACATTCAATGGAATGTAATGCATGATTCTAAGCACACTTGAATCTGGAGTGAGGAATCCTTCTAAGAGGAGGATTAAAGCAAAAGCACACTCAGTCCCAGAAGAGGCACCCAACATCACTGAAATTTGTCTGATGCTTCAAATTTGTTGAGGCCTGACAAGAGAACAAACAAGTGATCCTTGGAAAAGTGTTAAAACACAGACACCATTTGCTGTTGCAGCATGGTGCTACATACTTTCA
This sequence comes from Megalops cyprinoides, assembly GCF_013368585.1. Taxonomy (NCBI): domain Eukaryota; kingdom Metazoa; phylum Chordata; class Actinopteri; order Elopiformes; family Megalopidae; genus Megalops; species Megalops cyprinoides. Next base: position 13,179,063 of record NC_050590.1, read on the forward strand.
CAGACCTCAACCTTCCTCCCAGTGAATTCTTTATGTACGCCCACCTATTCAAGCCATCAGTGATCCTACATAAAATTGCACTCAGAAAAATATTGGATATTTTTATAACAAGGATCCTTAACCTTCCAACACAGCTTTAAAATAATAAACATGAAAGCATGGGGCTTTCAAATGTGAATATCTCTTATTTTTTATTGATTTGTATTATTATTGTTACCATTATGTTATTGTGAAGCACATTCCCTCATTCTGCAATCTGCAATATCTGCCAGACTTCATTCAATAAATGATGCCCTGACTCAAGCTTCCCTCTACAAAGGCAGAGCTGTCGAGCAGGAGGTGGGTGAGTGATGATTGTGTTCATAGCAAAGTCAGCACTGAGAGTGTAATACGACACATATCTGAACACATCCGACATATCACAAAGGGTGAATTCCACCATTGTTAGTTTTTCCCTGAAGTACCAAGTCAATTTGTCTGTAAAAAGTATGACAACTCTTCACATACAGAGTGTGAGTGCATTCAGTCCCTCTGTAATCCCTGCTTGTTGCAGCAACCCCGCCATTTCCCCACTGTACTGCAAATAACTTGTCAAAAATAAGTTCAGTTAACATTCCTGTTACACAAGTGATTAACCCTTTAAACCTAATATGGACCAAAAATGATAACGCACACCCAACATTATTTCTCACCGATGTAACAAAAATATCTAAAGCTATGTATGTGCATGTGTAATGTGTTAATAAGTATGTAGGTGCATATAACCCACTGTCCACACTGGTGTCTATCAGGTCTTGTTGTTGCTCCAGGATTTGAGGGACCCTCAGGAAAGCGATGCCCACATCCTCACACTCCAAGTCCTGTTCCTCCTCTGGGGGGTCGCTCACCACTGTGAACTTTATACTGCCAAGACAATCCCAGCACAGCATTTACTCAGACACTTCCATATTTACAGCTCTATCAGCCCTCTAAGGGTCTAACGTATTCCCTGGCTACTCATCTTTTCAGGTGAAGAAGCTGTCTTTGTCTATTCAACTTTGCATCATTGTCTCAGCAAGTGATGGCCTTAGTGGCCTCGCCTACTCCTCCCTTAGTGAAGTCATCTCAACATTCAGTACACCATTTTGCAAATTTGCAATTTTCAATGTGATCAAACATTGGTCCCTCCACAAAAAGGTTCCAAGAAAATGAATTCAGAGATATGACTTGTGGCCTTCTTTTCTCAAGTGGGGACTCAAAATGGAGCCTGAGCACTGGGAGTCACTGGGAAAGAATTGATAAGATGCCAATAAACACATGGCCAGCAGACCAAGTTCTACAGTGGCTCTCTGTACCTGCTCATCTGTGCAAACCTGGAGCGCACAGCAAACACAAAGGCAGAAATCTCTGGGAGAGGCAAAACGTATTCCCCTGTGGGGTGAGTTTATCACATTCCGATGGCAATGGCTCTGTCACGGTCAGCACTTTTATTCTTGCCAAACCGTTTTCTTTTTGATCCAAATGTCAACAATGACATTGCTGCTCCTGCCATTCTGCTGCAATAAATAAATCACTGAGGGCTCGCTCAGAGCCAGTCTTTTTTCCTTTCACTCACTGGTTATATTACTTCTGAGGAAAAAAAAAAATCTGGTCTAAATTTGTTTAAAAAATTCTACTGATAAAGGAAAATTTTCACCCAGGGGGCAAACACTACCTCATATTTTCAAACAATATCCAAGTCCTGTTTTCCTTTCCCTCTCCTTGTGTATAATTATAGTGATGTGTAGGGGCTGATTTGCATTAGTGGCTTGAGCAATGGCCAAGACAGTTGGATGGACCAAAGGACTGGAATTTATTGCTATGCACTCTTCTTTTGATATGACTTGGCAAAGGCTCCAAGATCCTTGAATGCTTGTAATCCTTAATACTTTGAAGCCCCTGATAAGGATCAACTTAACTCAAACAAGTGCTAAGCTAAACGGAATCCAATTTTGTAATGCCACTCAGGGAACTTGAACGCTAAAAATTGAAGATAAAATATACTGATAAAATCATCAAAGCCCCTGTCAGTTGTGGTACAATTAAAACAAATGAATGACAAAAGATTTAAACCATATCTGTTAAAACCAGAATTAAAAAAGGCTAAATATGCTTTAAGTAGAAGCAAACCCTTGAACATCACACAGCTGAATCATATTATCAATTGTCTTCTCATTCTGCATTGGAAATGGTGCCTGCTGAAAATATCCACCTTTTAAAGCAGCTCACATCAGCCGTCAATTCTGCCAACTTTATATTCTGGCAGCCAGATTACTCTTGGGTGGCACTTTAACAGTTGTCAACCATGAATTTAATGTCCAATTATTGTCAGATAATATATACAGGAAGCAAAGAGGGACCCATTATAGAGGTATGAGAATAGCAGCAATAATGATTGGTATGCTACATAAAAAGGAAAACAGGTTTGGTCAAACCCTCTAGAGATGTCTGCACTCCTTACTGATCCAGCTCTTCTGCATCTGGGATTCTTTACGCACACATATATGCCAAACCAGAGTGTATTATCTCACAGAACTTCTAGACATCTACAGATAATAAATCAAATAAAATATGTAAAAATATATGTTTTAATTTGGTGTGTCATAATTTGCCATGAAGCAAAGGCAGTAGTTCATAGAGATGATGAATATCCAAGAAAAGCCTTGGAGAATTACACAGCCACAAAGCTGACTGAAATACAGCTCCTTGAAGTGACTACGGGATGAGGGTGTAACTTTCAGTTTCAGCACCTTTGATGCTGACAATGAACTAGGCCTAAGACTCCATCGTAAAAGAATATATGCATAGAGATGTAAAGAGGAGCCCCTCACCAGCGCTGTGACAATGAACTCTCTATGTCTCTATGTAAATGAAATGATGGGGAGGACTGTAATCTAGATCTGTTTATTTTTGATCCTCTTTAAGACTGTTTTCTCAGTGGATCAATATCATAAGAATGAGCGTGTTAACCCTTTCAGTTCTGCATCAGCCAGACGGCAGCTCCAGCACCCACCCTCTGCACTGCTCTCCTTGCTGTATCACAGAGCTGACAGACAGCAGCAGGGCAGTGTACAGGGGGTCAGGAACAGAAGCCTGTGTGATGTTTATGTTGGGCCGGGTTGTCTTGGCTGGAACACAGCTTTCTCATTACAGCTCAGACAGGTGGCAGAAAAAAAAAAGATTTCACTTTTCTTTTTTGTCACCGATGAATACCTTTCCAGTTGTCTGGCGTCTCCCCGGAGCACGGACCTCAAGAGCTCCCGTCTGGCCCTGTTATTCTCCACATCCACGTGGATCACTGTCAGAAACACAGGCGGCCTGTTACTTGATGCAATCTGACATCACAAAGTTCACATATTCCGTTTAGGAAGTTGGAGAGGAAGCAGAGGCAGCAGGGATTCCTCCCCCCCCCCCCCCCATCCTGTGTCTGTCTGTTTACTCAAACAGAGGGTAGCAGTCAGTGAAAGCGGCCTGGCATTACATCCAGCCATCATGTAGATGGACGTCTTTGTCACTGGCAGGTTTATGTGTGCCCTGTCAGGAGGAATCTGACCGGGGGGTTGTGTGTGCTGCCTAACTGTCATCCCCTGTTAATGGCACTGGCAGTCTCAATTGGAAAGCCTGCAGTCTTCACCCTGCTGCATTTGAGGGGACTTAATGCCTTTTCTGGGCCTGAGGAATCCATGATAATCTTAGTATATGGCAGGGAGCTTGTCCTCTCTGACAACAATATTAATTTATTCCCCAGTTCTTCAACTGTGCTGGTATGTGAGGTGAGTTGTTAGTGTTGTAAATATACAGCTGCTGGACAGCTGGCTTTTCCCAGGAGCAACAGATATTTTTTACATGCCAAGCCCCTTAAAGGTAAAGAGTACTGCACCATAGATACTATTTGGTGTCATTAACTCTTAGCAAAGAGAAGTATTCTGCACATTACTGACCCTGAAGTTGTAAACAAGAGCTATTTTCTCTCAAGTTTCTGGCTCTCAGATGGTATATATCTGTCTGTATCACAGCACCCCAGCCTTGCCCCTTTGAAAAAGCCCCAACCTCTAGTGGTAAAACACTGGTGTTGACACACAGAAAGACAAACAGACTGACAGATATGCACACATGTACACACATGAAGTCTTAAAAGTATTTTTACTACACTAGCAGATGAAATCAACTATCCACCATGATAGCTCAACTACTTAGGTTACAATCATTGTAATTTATGTTTCTCTCACTCTCCTGCACTCTAGCATTGTGGAATACTTACTGGTGTAACAGTTTAAAATTCCACATACATTATCGATTTCACTGAATATATATTACTGAGATCAATGCTGGCTCCCTTGTGCCAGGCTTACTTTTGTCCATGGCAAACATGACCATATATTTTCAGAAATCACTCCATTAATAATGTGATTTTTTTTGTTCCAATTCAGGGCAGTTTCATGCACATTGTATACAATAAACCCCAAAAGGGGTCCAAGTCTCAGTGCTGTAAAGTCACCAGGTTTCTGTCAACCTCAGCTTCATCATACTTTGACCTCCACATTTCAGTTTGCTTATAGCAACAAAAACCAACAACTGTATTATGTTGTGAAATATGTGAATGAAATATTACAGTACAAACACAGCAAATAATACATAGATTAAACCGAATTAAAAACTCTCCATCTCAGTGTCTTTATTATCTCATTTGCTTGCAGACACAGTTGAACCTGATGACACTGTTAATTTCACTGTTGGCTGCCTTTCAGGTAAATCTCATTTTTATTAAGCATAATATTCTGTTAAACCTGAATCACACCACAAAGACACTCTAATTAGCCCCCTTTCACCATCAGAGACACGCAGTCAATGAATGTAAGAGAGAAAATCAAAGGAAAAACCTTGCTAAACTTCAGCTTGGGTTAATTTATCCTAGATAACACATACTTTTCATGTCAATAACCAAGAGCAAGGAATTTCAATCTCCAGAGAACACGTTCAAAGACATTCATGAATAGAGGTCAACAATAAAAGATGGACAGAAAAACCTCCATGAAATATACCTATTGAAATATATAGACTATCTGTGTTTTACCACTGTATTGTTCAGGTATTTTGCGGTGTGTTGTTGGTGAGTATTGTGTGTTTTCCTGGCAGGTCTCACCGTTGCTGTAGTTATAGTGGATGCTCTGGCCCACCTGGGGCTTGGGCAGGGACAGAGGTGTCTCCTCGGAGGGCAGGTCCAGGAAACGGTATTCCACAAACAGCCTTACAATGGTGGTGTCCATTGCAACGCGGGAGTCCGGCCTCAGGCTAAGGGAGATGATCTCAATGCGAATCCGCTCTGAAGGCTGTTCAAACACACAATCATAATTGAAAATGCTGTCCAGTACGAGCCTCTATCTAAAGACTAGAACACACATGTGGGTCATGATGGGTGTGTTGATGCAAAAATCACCTTATCAGGAATCAGGTATATTAGGTATACTAAGATGCCTTTCTCGTACTTTAAGCCTGCTTTTGACTGCTGGATAGATTTATGTCACGATGCACAGAAAAATAAGATGAGGGATAAAAATACAAGGCAGGAAAAGATGAATGGACTGTAAGCAAAGATTTGTGTTAATTTATTGTAATGTAATACTGTGAATGCTCATCCTGTATATGTCTTGTAGTATTATCATGATTATTACTATGATTTGTTACAATTATTTGTGTGGATACGAATGCCATTTTGCTGGTGCCCCTCAGTGTTGACAGGAAGCTATGATCACATCTTGGCTCAGGTGCTGGGGCTGCTGTGCACAGCTTTCATTTAGATCTGATTACAGTGATGTGTGGCTTATGGGTGTCAGTTCTGCTCGTCTTCACAATTTGGTAGTCTGGAGTAATTGGTGGATCTAGGCCCAGGCCCAGTGGCAAACCAAGCAAGGCACTGCGGCGTTGCCTGCTGGAGGTTAATTTGTTTGCCTCCGGTTGTCAAGCGTGAATATCACTGTGTGCAAATTATTTGTCAGTGCCTTCAAGGATTCTCTGCCTTGCCCTGCAAAAGTGATGCCTGTTGTGTCTAATTAAATTCTAGGCAGCTCTGATTATCTCCCTTAACTAGCTTTACACGTGTGCAATTTGTGAATGATCTTACATTCCACTCTGCGCCATCGGCGCCAGTTCACCTAGACCCGCCTGCGGCACAATCGGAGGGCAGATCGTTTCCTCGTCAGCGTCTGCTTCATTACCCCTGTGCTGCCTTTCACCTGATTGGGCACTTCTGCCTGGGCTGATTACTGAGCACGTCCTCTGCTCTGGCATGTTTATGAACTGTACATTTAATTCCTCTCCAGGAACTCTACTCCATGACACAGTAGCCATCACTCATCAGTCCAATGATGCGCTGAAGGAGGATATTGAGAGCAGCTATCTCTAGCTGGCCAGGAGGCTTTCAGGTGAAGAGCAAGACACAATTTTCCAAGCATTACAGCTGTAAAGGGCAGCTACTTTATAATATGCTCACTCTAATGTCTGTAAATATATAGTAAAACCATACACACATACACAGAAGGCTAATATATATTCCACACAGAGGATCAGACAGTAATTTGGAATTTCATTATTTTACACAGCATTACTTGATGTTTACAATGCATGCATTTGTTAGATTTGAGCTGTTAAATTGAGAAATGCTGAAAACCTAAATGTCCAGGTAATTGTAAACTAGCTGCTGTGATGTTGTGGAATAGAAAACATATTTACCCACTCAAGTAAATTAATTACACTGTCTGACACAAATTGACTGCTTAAAAACTCTAGACATGCAATCTTGTCTGCTGTCTACAGCCTTGTGATATGAAAGAAAAATATGGTATTCAGAATTGTTATTAGTACAATCATGGTGGTCCACAACATTCTCTTTAATCAGATTATTAAGCAATTTATCAATGTCTAGAGAGGATATCACTACAGGGTCAAACGTGGATGGAGGTTTCATTCCTGCCAAGGAATTGTGGATAAGATCAGTCCCAAGCCAGCAATGCCCAATCTGCAAAAATAGGCCCACCACAAACCCACCAGCACAACAACCATCTGCACAAACTCAACATGAACAACTTGTTTGCCATTTTTATAACAACAGTGAAGCAGATAACTCAAACCAGTACTTAAAAACAACCTATGGACATGCTTGAAGTATAAACACTCTTCCTAAGTGAAATTTAAACCCATGCTGCCTTTGGGCATCACACTTTTATACTTTACCTGACCAACAAAACAGATTCTGTACAGATACATGCCAATCTATAACAAGCTTTTACACATCTGGGAATTTGCAGTATAATGTCAAGCTTTCAAAAATATTAAACTTAAAACTCTGCATAACTGCAGTGCACATATGCCATCTGTGAAATATATAAAATGTTTATATAAAAATCAATGTGCATCTTAACAAAAGATCTTGCAAAGGGAATTCATAATCCGCCATCTAAATAACATCACATTTGCCCCCACGCCATCTCAGCTGCAGGAAGAGCAGAAAGCTCATTTGTGGAGTGGTGCAGAGATGAAGAGGAACATAAGGCAGAGGCCCTGTATTCAGACTCGCTCTCGTGCTGGTGTTCAGAGGCACCTCCTCTGTAATTAGCAGGAAATTCAGCAGCTTCTCTCAGGCGGCGATATTGATCACCGTCAGGAAACAGCTCAATAGCCGCTCGGGCCTGTGAGCTCTTCAGATGGCAGGCTGAGCCCCCGCAATCAAAGCCATCGATCGTGGCGAGGCGGCCCATGTACAGTGCGTGTTCAGCAAGGACAGCTCTGCGCTCGGAGCAGCCGGTCGAAGGGGAGACGACAGGAATGATGAGGCACACGGCCCGCTATCAGCCTCATAATTCCCTGCACGTGTTGTTTTAAAGATTAGCCCAACTTGCGGCGCAAGGCTGGACTTCAGGGCCACGAGCGCTGATTACAGCGCAAATGGGGACAGGAGCAATCGAAAGGCTGCAGCTCAGGGCATGTTTAGTGCAACTGTAGTGGGACTGTGCAAGCACAGTGAAGAAAATGCCAGGACAGCTAAGAGAGTTATATCATTGCTGTAAGTCAATTCAGACAAACAGGAAGACAGTATAGCTTTCATTTTCCCAAGGATCTCAGAAACATTGTGTCAGTTGAATCAGTACTTTCAGTACTGTATGTTGCTGAAACATGGGCATTTTCACAAAAATCCACTTTAGAAATAGTAAGAGGAAACACCGCTTGAATGGTATTAGAGTCTTTTTAACAGTATCTTTGCCTTGTTTCTCTAGGCTCTTTTCTTTTTTTTAATGATGCATTAACTCACCTCATGTTTTAAAGATTCTTTTAATGAGAATCAAAGCCTAAATATTTCAATAAGGGTGTTTTATTATTCAGTAGATATGCAGGCATTTTACCCGTCTGACAGAGAAATCCACACAGCTGACTTTTCCGTAACACAGGTACATGGCTTCGGCTGGCAATATTACAAGGATTAGCATGGCATATGAAATATTTAGTGGATTTTTTTCTTCTGAAACCTAATAAATCAAATGACTGCCAAATGTCATTAAAGTGATGGTCTTTTGACTGGGGAAGAAAAAGGCTTTTCATATTCAAATTTGGGAGGAAAGAAATGAAAGAACGGAAAGGTTACTTGGTTTAGCCAACAACCCCTGATGCCCTACATTCGTGTGCGAGTGAAGGGGGGGGGGGGGGTGACACCGGCACCATTGTCTGGGAGAATACTCCGCTCGCTGTCTCTGAGGCTTGTCCCATTCTCTCCCTGTTAGGTACTGTGCCTTGCCTGTTGTTTTCATTAGTCAGACAGTCCTTTGCGGGGTGTCAAACTGCTGCTGATCAGATGCGGGCTGTGAGGAGGGCCAGCTGTCTCTCTGACACTCGCCATCAAGTCCATTGTCTCCTGTTCTTCATTTGCAAGTCAGCTGACAGCCATCTGAATGGCATTTCCCTCCTCGTCTTTCAAGTACAGGCGACTTGTCGATATCCAGTCAGCAACACTGACCTCCCCCCCTCCCTTCCCCCAGTCTGGCTTTAACCCTCCGTTGTCTGTCACTACGATAAATCCAAATGTAAAAGTCCTCCAATCCTAACAGTAAAGAAACTCTAAAGGAAAGTTTTCTGAAACCTTGATCGCCAATAAATTTTCCCTTTGTAAACTGCAGGATATAATACAGATCTATGTTTACATCATGAGTCTCCCTGCTCTACCAAAATTCATCAGTGCATTTTGCAAGCATAAATATATTTCAATTTTATTCTTAACATGACACAATCCAATCAAATCTGACTTCTTGGTTTTGAGTAGGATTCAGATGTTAACATAAAGGATAATGTCAGTCCACATAACTATACATATTACAGCATATGTCTTGAACAGATATCTTTCGAAAATATGAGTGGAGGAATAAAGAGGCCAGAGGCAAAGATGCACACCCTGTATGAAACAAGACCACTGTCTTGGCTCTGGAGAACATCCCCTCTATTCTGAGGCCCTTTGAAGAGAGGGGCTTTGGAGGATATATGGAGTAGAGGTGGCCTTATCCTTATGGGAGTCACATCTCCATTTATCTTTCTAAAGCCGTTTGCAAAGGCAGGCACAGTTTAGTGAGTGTGAGGCTCCCTGAAGGGAGTCAGAGCTTTTTAAACTGTCAAAGTCACAATGAGATGAATAAATAACCAGATATGCTTAAAAAGGGGAGAGATAACAGTGCATATTTGACTTCAGGATGTGGTGATGCCTGCACCACTCTACATCATTAGACACACACTCCTCAGTCTCTGCAGACAACGATCACCTTGTCCAAGAACCAGGGCCACTGAGGATGATCTGTAATTTAGAAGAAGCTATTGGAAGAACTGTTATGACTATGTTGTATAATACAACGTAATAATTTGTATATGACGCTGAACCATAATGAGTGCTTTGTTAAATTACTGCATATAAATTCTATGTTCAGTTTTTGGGGGAATGTTTTTTTTTCCCCAATAAGACATCCAAAATGTGTAGTGCAGTCTGACAGGGCAAAACCACCTTCAAGACAATCATAAAAACTAAGGACCACTTACTGAAACAAATGGAATCACATTTGACATGGAGATGGTAGATGTAGTCAGCCTTTTGAAGTCTGACCACAACATTAGATAAAAGAGAACCACAGGAGTTATGAAATTTATTTACAAAGAAAGTACTATTGCTTCTGAAACTTTCGCAAGAAATGTGTGCAGTGCACATTTACAGTGTAAATGTGCCTTACTTGTGTGTCATTGCACTCTCATCTCCAGAGAATTCTTCAGGTTTAGACAGTGGAGAACTACATTTAGACTTACACTAGGCAATCCGTACCCAAAGTCTAGTTGACTAGTGTGATCGCTCCGTACCGTGCCCTGGCCCTCTTGAAGAGGTGGGCTCAGGGACAGTTTACTTGTACTCTGGCACGGTACGCATCAGTGTGATCACTAACCGTGCCCGGGCATGGAACTCAAACATGACGTTAATGATGCGACTCTCCCATTTAACAAATATATCCGTTATAGCAACAGTTAGCTGGATATCTGTTAGTTACATGCCCAATCATAATAAATCCTTTAAACCATCATTTTATTAGCTAGCTGACTTCTTAAACAAGCTGGCTATCACCAAAATGATCTTTGATTGGTTAGTTCTGTAGATCTATACCTAAAAATAACTCTAGATCCCACATTAGCTTGATTACTAGCAAGCGAAATAAATAACCATACTTTACGTGGTGATGTAAGCAGTGCTGTTGTCAGGGCTTAGTCAGAGTATCACAAATGAAGCAGCCAACCTGTTTAAGTAACTAGTCTTCAACAATTGTTCAGATAGGTAGCCTGTTAGCTAACTAGCTAGGTTTGTCAATCTATCACTAGATAGGTAGCATTAGCTCCCCAGCCAGATAGCATTGATTATGCAATGCAGCGATTTTCAGTTAATTGTGCTGTACGTATATGAAGATTTGTACGGAGGCAGTTGACGGTGAGGGAGGAATTTGGAGCTTTACTCGCCAACTACAATTCACGTTCATCAATAAGGTATTTGCGGTATTTAAACAGGTCTCAGAATTGCTCTCTAGGAATGACGTCCTTGACTCAAACCAATCTGGTTTCAAAAGTGGACACTCCACTGAAACAGCTCTGTTGTCTGTGACAGAAGCTCTAAGAGCAGCTAGAGCTGCAGCTCAGCCCTTGGTCCTCATCCTACTTGACCTATCAGCTGCCTTTGACACGGTTAACCACAACATTCTGCTATCGGTACTGTCAAAAATGGGCATCTCGGGCAAAGAACTGTCTTGGTTTGAATCCTACCTCACTGGGCCCTTGTTTAACGTGTCATGGCAAGGTCATACGTCCTCATCCCATCGCCTCTCTACAGGGATACCCCAAGGCTCGGTGCTGGGGCCCCTCCTTTTTTCAATCTATACTACCTGTCTGGGCCCGGTTATCCACTCGCATGGCTTCTCGTATCACTGCTACGCAGACGATACCCAGCTATATCTGTCGTTCCTGCCTGATGACCCCACAGTCTCGGCGCGGATCACGGATTGTCTTGCAGACATATCCTTATGGATCAAGGCATGCCACCTTCAGCTAAACCTCTCTAAGACGGAACTCTTGGTCATCCCAGCCAAGCCATCCATGCATCACAGCATCAATTTAAATCTTGCCTCAAATACTCTCAAACCATCTAAGGTTGCAAGAAACCTGGGTGTCATGATTGATGACCAATTGTCCTTTTCGGACCATGCTGGGCTGGTTTTCGACCAGCCCAAAAGGACCCATGTCACCCCATTGCTCATTGAGCTCCATTGGCTACCCATGGCTGCCTGTATCAAATTCAAGTCTCTCATGCTTGCCTACACAGTGACCTCTGGGTCTGCTCCGACATACCTGAGCTCAATCATACAGGCTTACTCTCCTTCTCGGCCATTACGCTCCATCCCTACACACAAGTCAATCTCAGTCCAGACTATTCTCATATGTAGTTCCCCGCTGGTGGAACGAGCTAGCTTATGCTATCAGAGCAGGGGCGTCCCCCTCTATCTTCAAGAACCTCCTGAAGACCCAGCTCTTCCAAGAGCACCTCCTCTCCTAACACTTCTAACAACTCTAACACAATTCTATCTCTGCGCACTTTCTGCCTCGCACTTCTTTCTCCTGTCACTACTTGTTTGTCTCCTCTGCCTGTCTATCCTTGTGTTTTCACCTCGTTTATCTTTGTTTTCTACTTTTCTTGACTTATTTAGCTGACTTTAGTTGTTTAGGTTGCACTTAAAGCTTACTCCAAGGTCTCCTACACTACTGTAGCTTGCTTGCTGTTCCTCACTTGTAAGTCGCTTTGGATAAAAGCGTCTGCCAAATGACCGAGTATGGAGAAAAGAAAGAAGACCAAAGAACTGTCTGAGGACTTGAGAAGCAAAATTGTGAGGAAGCATGGGCAATCTCAAGGCTACAAGTCCATCTCCAAAGACCTGAATGTTCCTGTGTCTACCGTGCGCAGTGTCATCAATAGGTTTAAAGCCCATGGCACTGTGGCTAACCTCCCTAGATGTGGACGGAAAAGAAAAATTGACGAGAGATTTCAACGAAAGATTGTGCGGATGGTGGATAAAGAACCTCGACTAACATCCAGACAAGTTCAAGCTGTCCTGCAGTCCGAGGGTACAACAGTGTCAACCCGTACTATCCGTCGGTGTCTGAATGAAAAGGGACTCTATGGTAGGATACCCAGGAAGACTCCACTTCTGACCCAGAGACATAAAAAAGCCAGGCTGGAGTTTGCTAAAACTTACCTGAGAAAGCCAAAAACATTTTGGAAGAATGTTCTCTGGTCAGATGAGACAAAAGTAGAGCTTTTTGGGAAAAGGCATCAACATAGAGTTTACAGGAAAAAAACGAGGTCTTCAAAGAAAAGAACACGGTCCCCACAGTCAAACATGGCGGAGGTTCCCTGATGTTTTGGGGTTGCTTTGCTGCCTCTGGCACTGGACTGCTTGACCGTGTGCATGGCATTATGAAGTCTGAAGACTACCAACAAATTTTGCAGCGTAATGTAGGGCCCAGTGTGAGAAAGCTGGGTCTCCCTCAGAGGTCATGGGTCTTCCAGCAGGACAATGACCCAAAGCACACTTCAAAAAGCACTAGAAAATGGTTTGAGGGAAAGCACTGGAGACTTCTAAAGTGGCCAGCAATGAGTCCAGACCTGAATCCCATAGAACACTTGTGGAGAGATCTGAAAATGGCAGTTTGGAGAAGGCACCCTTCAAATCTCAGGGAGCTGGAGCAGTTTGCCAAAGAAGAATGGTCTAAAATTCCAGCAGAGCATTGTAAGAAACTCATTGATGGATACCGGAAGCGGTTGTTCGATAAATGTAAATGTAAGGTGAGAACCAGACCTGTTATTAACCCAAATATTCTCGAATGAATTAAAAAGTGTACTGTCCAAGTAGTAATAGAAGATGTTTGTTGTTGTAATGATGACAGTAGTGCACACACAAGTAGTAGCCCTAACTGGTTAACATTAGCTAACATTATTGTGATTGGGTTACTGTAATCTGACACAAAATATTGGTCTGTCCCTTAGCATAATGACTGAAACGTCAGCTTGCCTCTGTAAAAATCTTCTTATACGTGCAGCACGATTAAAACTGAAAGTCGCTGTGTTGCATAATCAATAAATCTATAAGGCATGTGAGAGGGCTGTGTGTCACCACGCCCAAAACAGCTCCAAATAAGCCACAAAGTACAATCATGAACTCCATTGTGTTGTGCAAGAGCGCTTTTCTTCGACACAAAAAGTGTACATCGTGATGACGTAAGTGTTCTCGGGCCCAGAACGTTAAGTGCAATGTGAGCACAGGCCAGCAGGGGAGTGGGAAGGGGGGATAATCATACTCGGGCACGGTACAAGGCAACCGAGCCTAGTGTGAGTACTCTAAATGCATGCTGTGAAACTGAGAACTGAGTGCTAACTAATATGTAAACATCTCAATAAACAGTGACCCTCTAGAATCTGACCACATAAAACACAATAACAAGAAAAATAAAAACATCCCTCTAAAAATGAAATTTAATGATAGACCTGTAAGTTCTGCAGTGTACGATGGGATACTTCATTCAGGAATGTGGCAGTTCCAAGATTTTAACAGGCTTAGCTGCTGATTTTAGTGGTGCCAGCAGTACAGTTGATTACAAACCCTCCCTATTTGCAGGGCAATCTCTGGGGCTCTAGTAAAAAGATAGACTGGCACAGCTAACACAGGGAAAAGAAACAGCAAAAAAATGGTGTGTGATGAGCGGTAGATAATATAAAGTCCAAAATATAAAAGAAAGAAAGAACACAGAAAATCTAAGGCACTGAAAAAATATCAAGGCATGTCTAATGCAAATGTCCATTGTTGATGTCTTTCTTTTTTATCTTAAGAAAGGGAATAAAGCTTTTAATCAATGTATTATACATCAAATTGATAATGTTAACTCCAGATTATTCAAATACATAAAATATTCATGGGGAACTGTCCAAAGTTTTACATTCACTTGACTTTCTTCTCCATTAATTATCATGCCTAGAAGGTTTTTAGTAAAGGGAGCAGCCATCAGCTTGACTGAACTTGACAGGGTGGCATGGCCCAATTACTCCACTGCTCCGCTGAGCTTTGATGTAGTGGAAAGCCAAAGAGATAGGGGCAAATTGTACAGCACATTATGTTAATGACTTGATTTAATCCAGCCACTAAACTTTATGTAGCCCGTTAAAAAAGATGCTAACACTAATTACGGTGCTTTGGAAAGGGAAAAGGAGGGGACAAGCATTTCGCCTCGACAAAGTGTGGCTCATAAATGTTGTAAATGAAAATGAAACAAAACGAACTTATCTCCCTTTAATTATACATCACATGCTGGCGAAAAAAGGTGAGAGGAAGGCGAACGCGCGTGGCGCAAACCTGTTGGGCTCCCGTTTTTAATCAACACATCTGAGGAAAAGATGGGCCCCTGTGTGAGGAGCTTGATGATATCAACCGGTAATTAACATGTCACTTCAATTACAGCTCTTCAAATTGGAATTGTCTTGGGTTACAGCGCGGAGCTCTGTCTGCTTGGCTAATTAGTGCAGAATTACAAGGTCTAGTGAGTCGGCAGCACTCAGCAGTCCTGCGCACTTCTCCATCTCATCATCCCTGCAACATGTCAGTTTACTGTACCGGCTCACTGGGAAGAGTCAAGCACAGAGGGCAAATGCAACCAGCCTACAAAGTTGGGCTCTTTTCTATAGTGACAAGAAGGCATTAACCCCCTTTCCCCTTACATCATAAACTGTGCAAGAGCTGCAATTCACTGTAAGGAATCAGAAATAATCAACTAAACATATATACCACAAATATATACAGTTCACAACATGCCAACAGATGCGTCAAAAATGCAGTTGACTCCAATGTCCATTCTAATGAATGTTTCTATCCTAACTGCCATTCACTGAATTACTGAACTCAAAAAATATTCAAGGCATACATTTTTTTCTGGTTATGAGCCTTTTATACAACTAGGAAGCTACCCTTTTCAAGTGCTTCAGATTGGACTGCCCATCATTTAAAAGAGGGTGAAAGGCTTGATTTGATACTGAGGTACACACATCATAAACCACTTTGTCAATCACCATCTCCATTTAAACCACAGTCAATCCATCTTTTGCATCTTATTGCATCCTCTGAGGTTGTATTTAAGATGGCTTGACATGGTAGAGTAGAGATGGTGGTGACGGTAGTCTTTTACACTGAAGTCAAGATGGCTCAAGGAGTGACTTAGTCTGCAGTGTAAAAGGTGTTATAATGATGCAACTGTTATGACACAGCCACTAAGGGGGTTCTGTGAGTTCCAGTGCTGCTGTCATCACAGAATAAAAAACATGTTATTATTTAATGTACCATTCTTTTATACTTAAAGATGTGCCTTTTCATAGAGCCTCCCTGTCCATAATGCCCTCTGAGCTGGACCAGGAAACTGTATTTTTTCCCACTCCTGCACTGGTTGAGCAGTCAGACACACTGAAATGCCAAAGAATCAGAATAATATTTTCAAATTCACTCTTTGAGCTACAGCCTGTCAAACAACACAAACACAAACAATAGTGCCACAGAGGGATATAGGGATATAAATAAATAAAGGAAAAAGAGAGATGAAAAAAATCCCCCTGTCACTACTTGAGCAATGTCTCCAAACATAAAACAATAGGCATTGTATGTAAAGCGGAGCTCGGGAGAACCTGACACTCTCCCCTGGTTTTTTTCTGGGATGGGGTTGTGGGGGCAGGCCATCGGAGGGAGATGGCACTCAGAATGTCGATACTGTGGCTGACACAACGCTTATTCATTACTACTTTCACAATCTCCATGTACTCTGTCTCTTTAATTGGGCTGCCAAATTGCATACAATACAGCTAACCAGCATTTGTGTGCTTTTTCACAACATGCAGTCGCTTTTAGCCCAGTGATTTTATTAAGTCCATATCTTCCATGTCGATGTCAATTGTGACATCTCCACAGGTATACCTAGCCTTGAATAAAACCTGATTTGATAATAAAAGTTGAAAACAGGACAAAATGGCTTCATTCTTGGTTGTTGATAGGTTGTGATCCCTTGACAATGTTGCATGCCTGCTCCTTGGGTTTGATTAGCATAAAGTGAGAAGGAGTGTTCTGATTTGCCCCAGCGTGTGAAATACCACGGGGATGAGCTCGCTGTTGCTGCTATAAAAGCATGCCTCAGAAGCACTACTCTCAATGATCTATTCCTCCACATCACCCTCTCTGTCTCTTCCCGTCACCTCCAGGCTCTGAGAGTAGCACCTGGGGCCATGACAGAAGACACACGGATTACACACTTCATAGTTACTGTATAAGGGACTCTCTCTCTAACTCTGAAATATTTGCTCCTTATGAAACCCACTTCTCCAAATGTCATCTCATCTTCTCCTAGAACAACATACTGCCTCAATTACAATATAAATCAAAAATATGAAGGTACCAAAGTACAAGAGCGTAACATTTAGAGTGGAAGAGCTCAATTAGAATAGCAGAAAAAAAACTGTTGAACTTTCTATCCTTGTTTACTTTTACCTCCTCTGGTCTCAGGAAATGCTAAGAATGTCTTAAGGCTTCATTTCCTATAGGGCACCTGCTTTCACAACTTGGCTTAATATACGTAGTGCATCAGCACCTAGACTTGTCTGACATCCACGGGGCATTTGCAACATTAGACAAATGTTTTTACACATTTAAGCTAACGGAAGCTGCTCCACAAAATCGTATTTAACTATATTTGATATTAGTGACTTATTTTACCAAAATGTAAAAAAAAAACAAAACAAAAACAGCACAATATTCCAACAGTTTTATTTGTGTTCTAGGTACCAGCCTTAACAAAATGAAGTGCACACCTCAGTCTCATACATAGACCATTAGGCACATGTACACATGTGCACATGCACCAAACCTCCATTTTGCTTTGTGTCAATAAGCCTGGCCAATACTACACAAAACATCATAAAATATGTGAGAAAAATAAAATGCAGCCAGCAGCACTGTATTTATATATAGCAGAAAAACACTGATGAAGGCAACAGAAGTGTGAGATTGTTAAAATTCATGAGAATACTGCAGATTTGGCCACATGAATTAGAAAAAAGTCACAAAGGATTTTAATGAACTGTCACTGACTTGGTTTCAGACATTAGATGGGTATTTAGACCTCTGTGTATTTGGTGTGAACCTTGTTATGAATAAATACTGTACCATCTACAGCAGGAATAAGAAGACACAAATACGGCAAGTTGTGCTAATCTCCTTTGCTTTGCTATTATGTATTCCCATTGTGGTGAAACTAAATTAAAAAATGGCCTTAAAGTAACACAAGAAAAATAACCTTGTTAAATCCCACCTCTGTTTAAAATTCTGAGGCTCACATACTGTTCAACCCACCTGCTTTCTGCCCTGAGTTGTCTGGCCTGGAACAATGCAGTCATCACTGTCGGAGAGTATTGATTCATTGAGATCAGTGGCCTGCGCATCCTCCCCATCTGGGAAAAGTGGGGGATTGACAGTGTTAAAAACAATTATAATTACAATCCTTACGAAAGGCAGAGGGGAACCTGATCACTACTTGCTAGAAATTGTCAAGATCAAGAAGTATGGAGTCAAACATTCTCCCCGATCATTAAGCAGTTACTTTAAGCAGATCATGGAAAGGTAAATCAATGAATATTGACATGGCCAAGACTGACTGTCTATTTGGTATATTCTGAGTCTTATTTTTATTGCTTTATCTATAGGCTGCTGTTTGAGAACACCACCACTATAGGCACAGAGTAAGATGTATTATGACTGGACTTGAAAGCAGGTCTCTTGTACAAGGTCAGCTTGTGTTAACTTTTATGCTGCTGCTGTCTTAAGCCAAAGGTTGGATTATTGATGGCAGCATCCATTATTTATCATCAAGATGGAAGCAGGGCCTGTTAATAACCTGGTCACTTGCCCATGAAAATGAGCACAAAGTGACAATACATCTTTGTTTCCCCATGATCAGTGAGAAGTTCATATCCTCTTTTGCACAACTGGGCATCCTGTCTAATAAAGGTATATTCACACTAAGTGTCTAACAAAGGATCCTAGAAAACTAACTCAACGTAATATTTACTGTGCAACTAGTAATTTCCAAATGATGTTTATAACTGTGCTTCAAACAATAAAAGAGTCATGCAGATATCTTTACTTTGTCAAAAACAGACAGAAAGGCTGCCATGGAGAGGGTGTTGGGGTAAGTGCCTTAGCACAAGAGAGATAAGGGGCACAGTTATAGGGGTGTGCATGAAGAAGAGGCCCACCTTGCTCTGGAGCTACAAGGTCCTCTGTGATATCAGAGTCCTGTGAGGTTGATGGAGAGCTGGGCGTGGCCAGCTGCCCATCTGAGAAGTGTGAAACCTCATCATCTCCTTCCTCCACTTTTTCTTCTTGTGTTGTCTGAACCACCTCCATCACTCCGACAGGCTACAGAAAAGGGATAGGCATGTTATCCTCCAAAATGATGATTGTTGTATTATTATGAAGTACAAAAAGAAAGATCTCAGCACTGAGTAACTGAGCTATAACAAAAATGTATGAACATTTATTTATATTCCACTACTATACTTCTACAATGACAGTAGTATAATAGTATAAGTAGTACAATACTACTACTACTATACTATCCACAAAATAATGGATTATTCTTAATCCATTTATGTCGTTTGTGGAATTCTATTGTGTTTTGTAAATATAAAGACAAGGTCATCATGAAATACTGCTTAGAACAGACTAAACTGGTTTATTTGAATTCTAGGAAAAGGCATGGGTGACATTGCTGGAGAATTTAAAATAGATCTGAGGACAGCACACTTAGCACACAAGTGTCTGCTGTTTTGAAGGCACTGCAAGTCTAAGGTTTAGGTTTTTATTTCCTTATTTGGGCTGAACCCCCCAGGGGAGGAGGGTTTGCTGTGAGTCCCAGGCTTTGTGGTTACAGAAGAACATCAGTGAACCAGAGAGCTGGAGCTCACTGCCTATTCTCATCAGCCATAAACATCTGTTTGCGGCCAAAAACCTCCAGATCCAACAAGCTATGCAAATGTTGCAGCCTACATTCATAGTGGTACGCTGAACATGCAGCCTAAAGAATGCTTTCCATAAGCAAACCATCAATTTATCATCATTTCATCCAGACAAAAGAAGAATCAAAACTGCAAAACTTATTCATAATAATACTCATACTCTTGACCTTGATAGTACAGAAGATGAAATACCCTCCCTTTATTAAGTCTAAAGAAAGAAAGATTTGTGACAAACTTTGTCCAGCACCAGCGTAGTTCACATAGAGGGCCATGAAACCATTTAAGGTATACTTATCAGCAAAAATGACTACCTCTATTGATAATGTACTGAAGCATTCCCAAGCACGATGGCATACAGTACCTCTTGTTGGGGTACCTGATCCGTGCTCTCTTCTTGCACCATGTCGAGCTCACCAGCACTGGACAGAGTGCACTCCCTCACCTTTCCCATGAAAACACAAGAACAATATGTACCATTCTTAGTTCCTTCACAATGTAATGATTAGATCTGGCCCACAGCTATATCATCAATTCAGGGCTCATCCTGCTTACTGCAGCAATATTGGTTCTTTTTGCAGGACAAGTTGCACACTGCTTACAAATAATTATTTACAAACAATTCTTCTAATTGCTCATTGTTGTCAGTGTCTATAATTAACATTGACAAGTTCATTTTTTGGGGGCTTGTAGCACTGCCCGGGGGACATGCGCTTATAATAAATTATCCAGGAAACTCTGGCAGCCTCTAATCTGCAGGAGGTTTGGGCTTCAAGACATAATAATAAAGTCTGACAATTGCCTGGTGATACTGCTGTTGAGGCAAACAAAAAACAAATGCATCGAACCAAATCAAAGGATTCCATGTGTTCTTTCTTTGGGTAAAACAAGATGAAGACATGGCCAATGTGCTCTAATGTCATTGTAGGAAAATGAGCAACTCTCTTCTTACAGTTATTATGCGAGGGAGAGAGGACTCCAAAACACTGCTAAATGCTACCACGATAGTGAAAGCAGAAAACTACAACCAACAAAAAAGTAACACACCACATTGGACCAAAAAAGGATACTACAACATTGTTAAAGATTTAATCAGGTATCAATATGTCAATAAATGTCCAATAAAGAAAAACAAACAAAACATATGGACATACACTCTCTCAACATGCAAACACACATGCACAAATACACATACACACACGCACACGAACAGACATGCATGCCCAGTTTAGGCTATCTTACTGAACTCTCCAGTGCAGTGGTATCCATGAATGAGACTTTTTTGCCTGCTGTTTTTTCCTTTACCATGGTACGCTGTCTGGGCTTTGGCATTGGCACCTGTGGTAATAATACAATATTCAGTGCAGGAAAGCCCAATTCCCAGTCAACACAAATGAGCAATGAATAAGGAATATAACACAAAGACAAGCCTCCTTAACACTTCAGTCAGTGATGACATATCAATAGGCATATGTGACAAACTAGAATATCATAAAGGCTAACAAAATCCCACATAAAACCTAAAGCATTTTAATAAGTTTGAGCATCTGGGTCATGGTTACTAATGGGGAGAAAACACTGTTGTCAGAACAGATACAGCATGTTCATTTACATTTTTACAGCATAAATAATGTGCCAAAGCAAAGAAACACAACATAAGTAACTAGGATAAGATGCAAAAAAGACAAGCTACATCCAAAATCTTCCATGCCATAGGACCACAGACAATTCTCATCAAAACAACGTTAATTGTCTTGTGGAACCTTTTTTAAATAATACTTTTTTTTTATTTTTACATTTTTAGATTGCCCCAAAAAATGCAGATTAAAAATGTCTAGTGTTGTCCCACAGTTGTTCCAGAGCTCAAACAGACTCAATACTACTTCTGTTGGAATGGCAACAGTGCCAGTGATGTTGCTTGTTAATAAAAATGACTATTGTCAAAAAGCACAGACACAGCATCTCAGTTCCAGTGAGACATAAATAATCCCACACTCAAAAGCCAACAAATAAAACACACTGATGCAATAAATTATATTTATGCAAGATAAAACTGCTGACATTGTAATGTTAGCAAGATCTGCTTGAGCAATGTTTCTCATTAACTTTCCCACAAACTGTCAGAGTCAGGGGGCTAATGATGAGTACACTAACAGTGTCCGCATGGGAAAATCATAGTATAAGCAAGCATTAAATATGTACAGTTTTTGGCTATTTACTATTATATTATTGTGATTATTATACATATATATATATATATATATATATATATATATATATATATATATATATATATATATATATATATATATATATATTGTTTTAATCAATTAGTTGAAAAAGCTTCATCCACAGGGATGGTACAGCACAGCCATGGCAGCAGGGTCATAGGATGCCAGTCAGTACAAACAGGCTTATCAGACATTCTGAACTGATTCTAGCAAAGCATGGTCAAGCACTGCATTTGAGTCAGCCAGCACCACACACTGACACTGAGTGCTGTTTCCAGCTAGCTAGCAGTCGCTCACAACAGTCAATGTCGAAGGACACAAGCGTTAATTAATGCAGAACAATGGCTGAAATCTAGGCTGAGAGCTGGTCCTGACCTGTTGGGCCATAGCTGGTGGTAGAGGAGGCAGTGCCTTAGCTTTCTCCTCAGTGCTGACTAATTTCACTGGTGTCTCTTTGGCAACAAACTTGGCCTGCTCCACAGTCATAGAGGCGCCAGGGGGCGGAAGGTAGGTGAACCTCCATTTCAGGGTCACATCAATGGTTCCACTGGAATCGCTGCTGGGATCTGTCAGCTCAAACGTACCTAAGGACAGAGGGAGAGGTTGGCAGTTGCAGGTAGTGCCCGCAGGGAGCTGACGCTGACTAAGTACAAGGTCACCTTTGAGAATGAACCACCAACAATGAAGACTTGGTGACAATTAGAGCACATCAGAGAAGTCACAAAGTCAAGATTAGACTGCAGGCAAAATCTTCAGTATGCTCCAAATGAAAAGGCAGGCTACAAAGAAACTCACAATTTAATATAACCCTCTGATGGTGACATGTTTCTGAATAACTTAATTACCCTAGTAACCGTTATTTGTAATGCTCTGTTTTACGGTCTTCCAAAGAAATCAACAGAACAGTCCCAGCTTGTACAGACAGCCCATATTTCCCCAGTACTTCAGTCACTGCACTGGGAACCAGTTCATTTTAGAATTGACTTTAGAGTTCTTCTACTTTAAATCCTAACTCAAAACTCACTGGTTTAAGATGATGACCTTTATTATTAACATAATCATTATTTTACTGCAATGTAAATTAATCTTTTTCTTTCACAGGTTAAAGGTTAACAATAGATTTTTTTTCCTTGCAACAGTCAAAGCTTGTTTCTCAGATAATACAACATACTGTCACATGTACTTTAATAAAAAGGCCCTGCCAATGATACCAATAACCCATGTAACCAGAGAACTCAGGATATAGCTCCAATGGAACAACAATTTTAGTTTGTGCAAAAACCATGAGAAGTAAGTTGGACATACAAAAAAGAGGATTTAAGTGAAATGGGAATGCTGAAAAAATTCTACAATCACTGATCTCTTAATTAGCCTCTAAAAAATAATAAAACGCAGAACAAAGCACAGGCCGCCAAATATTACAGAACAGCAGTAAGTGCTCAGTGAAACCTCCAAAAGTATGTTACTCGTTAATTATAGGGGTAATTGGCTAATTTCCATACTTTGAAAAAGGAGTTTTCTGAGTTAAATCAAATGTAACTCATTATTAAAAATAGGTGTGTTCTGGCAGATTTACTTATCTAGACATGCCAGTCGCAGTGTTATTCCATGAAGGCATTAAAAATTGCCAGCAGGAGATCTAATCACATACTGTACATATTTAATAACTACAGTTATTACCATCACTAGCATCACAATTTACATCTTTGGCCAATAAAGACAAGGGAGTCATCTTTATAGGCAAAAACTGTGAAAAAATGAAAAGATTCTGACCTGTGATGCATTTGTCATGAGCCAAAGAAATAAGAGGAACTTTGGCCTTCCCAAGGTATAGGTGGCTATCTGTGTCCTTGTCATCAAATACATAAAGCAGCAGAGACTCTGCCTTCAGGTAGCCATCCAGGTCAGCATTCATTGGCACTGGAAAGGCCATGTGGTCATCAAACTGGGGATTGTTGCTGCTGGACAGGATACAGGTGTCGTGATCGGGGAAGTCAAAGAGTTTGTAGACGACATAGGGGCTGGGTTGCACATCAGGCTGCTGGGACTTCAGGTTGCTGCAACAGTGCACTGTGATGTGAAGCTCATTCAGGCAACCTTCAGCTGAAGCCTCCCGTGGAGCATGGGGGGTTGCCAAAGCCTACGATATAGAACCGATTATATATAGTTTTACATTACTCCATTCTCATTCTGTTGTCATTGTCTCATTCATTGTTCATCCTGTTTACATCATTCTATCATTTGTTTGTATTCTAAAATGGTTACATTACATTGATTTTTTTTCTTTTAATTTCTGTTATTGCTTGGGTGTTTGCTGTTTTCCCTTTTTCATCCTGTGTAAATACTTCTGCTAAGTCTTTGTTAGGCATTTGTTTTCAAATATTGCCTCTTATTTTCTTATATCAACAATTTAAATATTGTGTTCATTTGTGCTGGTCTCTGTGTGGCACAAATCTGCAAATCTGTATGCAACAATTCGCTGTGGAAAGTACTGTGAAATTTTTAGTTATTATCACACCACCAGCAAAGCTGTAGTCAAGGTGTACTGTACCTGTTGCTCCTTCATCTCTTCCCTGTGATTGGCACTGAGGTAGCCTAACGCCTTCACACGCTCCTTATATAAACGAATGGCCTGATCCATGGGAAGCCTCAATCTCAGCCAGTAATCCAGTGTTCCAAAAGACTGAACCTCATCTAC
Source organism: Megalops cyprinoides (assembly GCF_013368585.1). NCBI lineage: Eukaryota > Metazoa > Chordata > Actinopteri > Elopiformes > Megalopidae > Megalops > Megalops cyprinoides. Next base: position 13,203,661 of record NC_050590.1, read on the forward strand.
AACACCTGAGGAAGATATCAAAGCACACAAATGATGTACTAAGGGACTATTGTAAGTGCAGTGGGGGCCAAGCTTCTTTCTTCTCTTTTATTGCAACAGTTCTGATAAACTTGTGTTTAAGTTCAGTGTGTTTGAGTTCAATAATCAATTTGTGAGTTATTGTGGAAAAAGTCCTCACTTTTGCCAAGTCATCAATCCTTCTCATTTTTTAATGACACAGGTTTTCAGGCCTTGGGGTTATATATTTGTTTGTTTGCTTTCTTGTTTCATTACGGAGAGCCACAAGTAAGTCAGAATGCCAGGGCTGAACTTTACCACCCCAAAGAGCCAAACCAAACCGCTGAAGCTTAATTGCAGTGGGGTTTCTACTTGTAAAACACATCTTGGCTGGCAAAAGAAATTATTTCTCAGAACACAAACATCATGAACTAAATGTTCTCCGCTACACAGAGTGCTGCACTTATGACTTGGACTGCTGTTTGCACAAACTATTCTGCCGGGACTGCACCCTGATTTAGTGCTGACTCAAACAAGGCACCAATTTCTGTGGTGAAAGCAAATGTCCAAAACGAATGACTATAAAAATGTTTGAGGAAAAACAACAACAAAAACCTAAATATGTAAATACAGACAAAAAAAAAATCAAGATGATAAAATACATACACAGCCCTTTACAATAACTGTACCACTGTGAAGTGAAAAGCAATGACTCTGATGTCCAGTTAAGATGTACAGGTTTGTTAAAAAAAAACCTGTTCAAATAAAACCAAAATGCACATAAGCAGCTCCCAGTTGTGCACACGCTATTTAAATAATGTTATTGACTTCTGCTTGCATTCTCAATCAAACTAAAGCTTTTTAGTCTGGATTGATTTGGTAAATGTCACTAGGGGCTTAGATAATGCTTTAAGCTCATTCTTTCTGAAGGGAAATCTGTCTCATTTCTCTTGCAGCTGAAGCTAAAGGAATGGGGTTCTCTTAGGCACTTAAAATTTTCTCTAATGAAACACTTAAAACAGAGAAAAAACTAATTAAAAAGGAAAGAAGAGAAGACTTGGAGACCCAGGTACTTTTGTACTAGTTGGTAAAATTTTTTGATCAAACGTTTATCATTATAAATTTCAAGTCCAACATCTCTATGCTACAAAGCAGTGCAATGCATGCATAGAACTGTTATATGGGTCTTACAACAATTAGGAAAAGGACACACAACACTCTAAACAAGACTATAATCCCCCAAATCCTCCTCCAAAGTCTAAGTCAAGAGTAATTACAGCTGTGATTTTATTAATATTAATCTGGAAATGTACTATATGTCGACCCTTAGTTGAAACCATTCAACTGCACTTAATACAGCACACACCTTCATGATAATCAAGTAATTCAGTATTCTTTTGTACCATTTTCAGTACTCTACTGATAAATAATTAAATAACAGAAAAACAAACAAACAAATCACAACAGAGAAAAAAGGTGGAGGAAAATCCATATATTTCATAGAGGAGATGTTAATTAGAAATGAGCCATCACATTCAAGTGCTTTAGGGGAGGTAATGTAACAGCAATTTAATCACAAACTGTGACTGCCAGGTGCTCCAGGATCAACCCAATTACTTTACCATAAACAGTAAAATCATGATGCTGACACAGCGGTCATGTTAACTCCTGGTGGGCAAGGACTGCTTTAGGCATTACAAGGTAGCGAAAGAGAGGTGACTGAATCATAACTGTTGAGAAACCTATTGCTTAGCTCCTCCTGTCCACTGGACTCAGAATGTGTAAAGGGAAGATTTTTCATGTTGCACATGTAATTAAAAAAATACTAAAACAAATGTACGCCAAGAAAATTATCTGCTACTCAAATGAAAATTGCACTGGACATGATCTACGGTGTGATGGTATGATCTACTAGTAGCAGTGGTGTTACCCATTTCAAAATGGTAAAAGGTAAACTCTGAGGTCTCTCTCAGTGCCTGCCACTCACCAACTAGAGGTGACGTGCCAAAAACCTTGCCGTTGTGGTCCAGGATCTGGTGCAGCTGCAGCTGGCAGGCTGCCACTGTCTGGTAGTCCAGGCCATGGGCCAGCTGCAACTCAAGGGTTATGGTGCTGTTTTGGAGGTACTGTAGGAAGAAGTCATCCATGCGCACTGTGTACTGGGAGGTGAAGTTGTAGGCTGGCTTGGACCCTCGTACCACTGGGGTGGCTTGGAGCTCAAAGTCATAGAATGCATAAGTGCAGAAGGTGGAAGGCTCTGGGTCACCTATTGCCTCCAGAGCCACTGGGGCAAGGTTCGCCTGGAGGATATGAATCTCGAACAGGTTCTCGCCCCGCTCCAGGTGGACTGTCTCATCAAACTCGTCTGCCACATCCTGGTCGGTGATGTCAGCCTTGAAAATGTGGGCCTTGGTGCCATAGGCGATGTCTTTCAATTGGGCTATTTGAATGATGAGAAGCAAAAAAGACAAACAAGAATATTTGGCAGAGACAAAAGTCAGATGGTGTTACACACAGAGCCTGGGATTTATGAGGGATTATGGTTTCATATATGTGGCATGCTTGCAAGGTTAAGGCTCATAAAACATCTCCCAAAACTACATTCCAGGGCTGTGTGGTAAGTATGGACATGAGCAAAGTTAGAATAGCTCTTTATTAATTTATGGAAGCATATCAACACTAAGGGTACAGGTAAACAGCTACTTGGTAACAGCCCTGGAAGATGCTATGAATTTTGTTCACAATAAGGACTTGAAACCTGCTCGTAGATGCTAGTTACTGATTACATACATATTGCCCTTACACAATTCACAAAAGGATAAAAAGTGCATCCTGTAGGGTAAACACAACCTGCTGCGCATTTCAGAAGTTGCTATGGGCAAACTGGCAGTCAGTCTGAAAACACTGTACCTATTTGGCACAGTTGTGAAATGCAGAATATGCCACACTGAACCATATCACTGCCAATTTGTTTAATGTAAAAATTAGCAGCTAACCTATCTCAGCCACAGAGGATGTGAAAGCAGCTCAGACACATTGCTGTGTGATATCTCTTTACAAAGTTACAGCAGCAGGGAAAAGACACAAGGACTCTAAGGAAAATGTCTCATTATACAGGCAGCTTTTGATTATAATGTGCCCAGGGTAAGATTAGGGCTGGAAGCATTGGTCTAAGCCCTAAAATGTTCATGTTGGCACGTGTGAAACCAGCAACACGGGTACCAGATGTATTGTAAACTGATGACAGAAAGTGAAATGACTGGTTGGGGGCTCTACATTCCAGAACTGCGGCAGCCGACATGCAGACAGGCAGCCGTTAATGAGTCAAAAAGTCCTTTAAAAAAATTTAAAGCAAAATTACACCCATTTAAATCTGTCTTACACGTCACTCGAAAAAAAAAAAAAAACCTTATACCTCCAATTTATAGTGGAGGGAAAACCACAAAGACAAAAGTACTACATATGCTAGTTATTATGAAGATGCTCATTTTCCATTGATGAGAGCAACATGTAAATCATGAGGGGAATAAAATCTCTGCTGAATGTGTATTTACACAGTACTGCATACAAGCTTACAACAAAGAGAACTCTCTCCAGCTTAACATTGTGCCTTCCTGGTAAAACTATCTCGAAGGTTCTAGAAGCCCTTTTTATCTACTTCTCCACGATGCCAAATTTATTGTGATCTATTACCACATTAAAATACTTAACATTTCTGTAGCTTTCATTCAATGTAACAAAATGAATAATGGAAAAAAGAAAAATGATTTCAAACACAGATGACTCCAACCAATCATGTGGTGACTTGAACAAAATGTTGTGGTTAGTTGTGCCTTAGTTTGTGGGCATACGGCTCAGATTACAAGCCATTTAAATGTATTACGTTTGACACACTATGAGGACCAAAGGCCACCATGAATGTGAACTGGGGTGCATTGTAGGAAACAGCTGTCAGCAGGGGCCAGTGGGTAGTGGGTGGCAATGGTTCTCTTCTGCTCACCCACACTAGAATGCTTCCTTATAAATGCTGTTTTTGCCCAGTTGTTTTGATTCATTATTTACTGCTGTAAATGAAACCAAACTAAAAATAATGCTGTTTTAGACTGCAGTAAATGCTCTGAAAGCTCTTATTCATGGTTTCAAGCCTTGTAAGTAGTGTCAGAAGACATTTCACAGTTGCACACATACTGTGTTCTGTTTTGGCTATTACTGTCTCCTTACAATGGGGTTCATATATAAATTTGTCAGCCAACTGAAGGGATATAATAATGGGACATCTTAGGAGCAGTGAAATATGCCACTTAAAAGTGACATATGAAACAATAATTTATAAATGTATTTTGCACTGATAAAATTAAAAAGGCCAATGTCAGTATAAACAAGTCTTTCATGTTCTCTCAGGACTATTTTAGTTTTAAAGCGTTTTTGCAGGGGCATGGGGGTGGGTCGGTGGGCGAATGAGAAAAATAACCTTCTAAATGGGTATCTGGTTTTTGATATACCTTCCAGTTTTCTGATTCTTGCCGCTCTCATGTCGAGCAGCTGGGCGAGGCTCTCCAGTTTCAGCTCATATTCTTGCTTAATGTCTTCCATCTTGCGGGTCACAGCTTCCACCTCTGTCTGAAAGTCAGGAATAAAGGGATTAAGGATATAACACCTGCGTCCTTGGCGCCCCATTGCCCCCAATCACTGAATATCCTACACTATATGCCATTGAACAACACAAAATGGAAAGTATTGAAAACAACAACAAAGAAAGGTGAGCTGTCTGTTCTACAGCATAAAGTTAGGTGTGAGTGCAGTGGTGACTCATTCGAGGATTCACAGGTAACAAGAATAACATTAATGCAGCTCAAAAGTACAGATGGGGTGAAATCAGGTAATATGTCAAAGCAAATCTGACTTTGGTACAATATATCATAAGCACATGTGCGAGCCAAACCGCTGTTTTCCGTCCGTCCTCTTAAACAATCAGCCATCAGACACATACTACTGCCAACACGTGCGGACAAATACAAAAGACATGTTCTGAAATGTTTGATCATGCAGTTCAGACCGTAAGATGGCCTGACCCTTCTTTGAGTTGGACCTTGTTGTATAACTTCACAGAAATTTCTCCCTCCCACTGAGTTTAAAGGAAAAACGTACAGGACTTGTTCTGTTTTCCACATCTGGAGGTGAACTTGAGCTGAGAGCATACAGTTATTGTAAAGGGCTATGGTTTCTCTTCTGCATTTCTTTGATTTTTTACCATAAATTGCATGTAGCTGTGTCCCTGAATATAACTGTCCTGTTCAAGCTCATGTAATAATGCAGTAGCCTGGCCAGGACATAATCATGAACTAAAAGTTTCTTTTGTATGGTTTTCACATTAATAATATTACATAGGCATGCATAGTCTGTGCTGTAACTACAAGGGACCTTTTTCCTTCCCCTCTATCTTTTTTAACAATTAGTATCCAGGCAACAAAACAAATATTTCATGTATCAGAGGACTTAGGGAAAAAAAACAGCTTTAAAACCCTACATGGTACAGTGACTTTAAATGCATAAAGAGTACAGATGTTCTCTCTGAAAGGTTCATTTGAAATTGGTGAATGTGTTACTTTGATGTGTCAGTGCATTAGTATTAACTTTAAAGAAGAGGAACAGTCTATTGGGCAGGGCCTTATTTTACTTGAATGTTCTACTTTTGCAAATAGTCTTAATCTCTCAATGCTACAAAGTGTGGGATGTTACAGAATAGTACATAAGCAAGAGACAATATTAAATCAGGTATATTAGCCTACATGTTCACTGAGAGCATATCAAATTACTTAAAAATAGAAGTAGAAAATGAAAGTACTAGAGAAAAAACAGTAAAAGTAGAAGAGAAAAAAGATGAACAGTAAAAACTGTCATAGAGGTAAAACAACTGGACTCAACCAGAAACAAGAAATAAAAGATTACTATACAAAAACAGTACAAGTATGTAGCCAATTACATATTTCGTTTAAGCATGGAAAATTATAATTGGTCATTTTCTCTCTTAACGGTACCTTTAAAATGGTTAGCATATGTTCTTTCCTGTCTGAAATCTGACTATGTCATGTGCAACTGAAACATACCCGCAACATGCGTGGATGGGTCAACAACAGACAAATTGTACGGACTGTCAATATGAGGGGAATGGGCACATTTTACTAAATTGTGGCGACTGTAGCCAAAATACTGTAGGATATGAATGCCAAGCAGGTGACGAGACTCTGTAGAACCCTTGACTCTGAACCAGTAAATGCGCATAGAGTTTCCCTCCAGGATATTTGTTATTTTTGCATGTATTCATTCAACATTTTATTCTACTGAGTCAGAGTAGCACCCTTGCAAAGCCTTCTCTTGGTCTTATCTGATGACTACAAAAAGATGGTCACTCAAAAGGATGGATCACTGCACCTGCTTATCTTGTCATTGTTATTCTCTGCTTTATCTTGATCTGTAGTGTGTTGGATGTGTTGTGTTGCATATTCTAATTTGTACGGTTCTCTAATTATGTATTATACTGTATGTTTTTTCTTTTACCTTGCTGCAATGAAGGCCACAATCAAGTCATGACAGTACATGTGAACTGGCTCTCAATGGACTCTACCTGGTACAATAAATATTCAATAAGAAATAAACAAAAATAAAAGATAAAACATTCCTTTCCTGCTAATTCTGTTTTGAGTTTATTGGCCCCTTCACCCGATAATAGTGCTTGTGACTCTAGGCAGAGTGAGACAAAATGATCTTGTACCTGATTCCAATCTGACTACCTGCCTCTCAGAACCGATAACTAGGCTTCATATCTGAAACTGAGACGCTGAGAGTATAGTATGTATTTGCTTTAATGTGTGATGGAAGCGCTTTTAAGCCCATCCATTTGTCAATGTGGCATTCATGGCATTCATTTGATCAATCAGGCACGTGGCACCATGTGGCAGCTGCCTCAGTGTGTAAGAACATGTCCTGTGGTTTAAGCTGGTTTAATGCATGACGAATGTGGCATCAGTGGCTTCTCAGCTTAAAGTTGTTCTTGGCAGTTTGTTTAGACAATTTGCTACAACTGGAGGCTGGTGCTGTTTATCCAATGATTCAATAAAAAAGTGCATTTGGTTTATAGAAATATAAACAGAATCCAAATGATCTTTATATTTGCAAAGCTCTTGGCAAGAGAAACCCATGAAACAAAACAACATATTTAATTTCATTTTTCTGTCTTGGCTGTTTTGCAAAATTCAACTCAGATACTCAACAGCTGACAGCCAGAGCGAATGGATGCACGTATAAGAGTATGAAACAAACACTCCCACGTCTACCCTTTTGTCGATAATTCTCAATATAATGAATACTCTCCCATGCTGTACAAAAAATGATGATGTTAATAATGGGACTGATAGAAAAATGGGCACAACTGATGAGTCTTTCTCACAAGAAAACATGTATTTATTACAACTCCAGTCAAATCTTTCTATTTAAAGAAAAGCTCTACGAGTTGTTCAAAGAAAATAATAATATAAGATATTAAAAAAATAGACCATTCATACGTTGCTATACGGAAAGCTGGAGTCCCTCAGGGTACCATTATATTAGACATCTCTACATATGGATGTGCTATATTATGGACAATGTCCCTTTAATGTTCTTGTCAGCAAGAGAACAGCTGGAGAGAAGATAAAATGCTTAACCACAATTTGAGAGTTTAAGTATTAATACAAAACTAACCATATGTCAGATAATTACTTTCTGGTTAATGTACTTTTGAAATCCTCAATTTCTTTTTTCTTTCAAATAATCATAAATGGACTGGGATATGAAGAGTGCTGTCCAATTTCAGATTCTACTTAGAAAGAGGGCTCTTTATGCCCACAGCTAAGCACGTAAATCTAGCACTTGACTGAGAGAGTAATATAATCTATAGTAATATAAAAAAAAACACAAAGTTGTAAAATGTAGAAACTTCAACTGAATATTTTGTTTTTTACTGAAGTGTGTTTAAGTTATCATCTGTTGCCACCTCAACCAGAGTTCAATCCTAATTTAAGACAAAAAATATGAGGAAAAAAATGAGTCCTAACAGAATTACCCAAAAGGTGCACTAGTGTGTAAAGAGAGCAAATACTCCATACTCAAACCCTTGTACTGTTCAAGTATCCAGAAAATTTAATTACTTGCCATAAAATATTAAACATACCCAGATGAAGTGGGAAGAAATTTTAGTAGATTTTAAGGTTTGAGGTTATTTACACATGATAATTGAGCCTTTTTATTGAATCCCAGACAATGTATATTGAACAAGACCACTATTAATACTCTTTTCAACTGCATGATTATGGACACTGGGGTTTCCATTGTTTGATTAGTAAGAAATCTTAATTAGTAAACAGGTCAGTTGATGTCAATGATAAAGTTGAGGTGCAGGGCCACAGTGACCAGAGGAAACCTGATGGGGGGGGTCAGAGTGCAGTTCTGTACCTGATAGTCTTTGTTGATCTTGTGCTGAATGATCAGCATGTTCCGGGTCTTTTCCAGCTCCTGGACAGTCTCTACCTGTGTGGCCTGCAGCTCCCGCAAGGAGCGCTCCAGGTCGCGCTGCACCTCCTCATCTACTTTGTTGAGGAAGCCCAGCTCCTCTTTTTTCTGGGTATTGCGAACCTGTGGGTAAGAACATTTCTTAGCCTTACAGTGAGCTAATGAAGGAAATCTTCATTATAACATACAGTACAGTCGTTTAAGTAAAAGAGGTTAAAAAAATCAAAAGAAAGTCAATCTGAACAATAAAATAAATATTACTAATATGATTCAGAGCCTTGAATTTGCCTCCATATACCAACAACAGGACGATGTGCAAAGCACTGCCATCCGCAGAACCAAGACATGTTCTATAATCGTCCATTAGATGGCTGACTTGCACAACAAACACTGGTTGCCAGAAATATGGTTTGGGGTCTAGTTCAACTAGAGGCAACAGCATATTTCTTCATAACAACATCAGATCGGAGCAGTACTTGACATCTGAAAGGTCAGGAAGAGGTCAGTTGCTACCACAGAAAGAGGACTCCAAAAGTCAAGAGGCACCCAATATAACAGAAATATTTCTGCAACACTTGTATTCACTGTGTCTTTGACAATGATGACATCTGTACATTACTTACATTAACAGGTTTTACAGTGCCCATGTAAACAACACCCTAGTTCACATTAATTCAGCTATTCACACTAATGGTTCCCATAGTCTGTTGCATTCTGTCTCTAACAGATTATTACTATTGCAAAGACAGAAGAAAGTATACCAAACACAGGTTTAGGGTAATTCACTTTGGTGGTAATAATGAAATATGTACAGAGCCAAAATAAATTTCATCTCTCCACCCTTCCTCTCTCCCCTGTGCTTTCATCATATTAATAAGCTGACATTTGCACATGTATGAGCAGTCAGCATTAGCCATTTAAGAGCACACAAATGAATTGGCCACTTGAAATGGCAGTTGGTGTATTTAGGGCAGTGCTGGGGTCATTCAGATAATAAAACTACTGCACAGGCTCCAATTGGGGAAAGGGAATTACCTTTATAAGCATCAATGCTTCACTGAGTTCGGCCACATCAATATCGCTCTCCTGAAATTAAAAACAATCAATAAAATGAAGGAGTTGTAATGTGGAAAATGAATTCAGGAGATATACCAAAAATAACATGGATTTGCTCTAAACACGCTGCTCTACTTGGTATGTCATGAATAAGTAAACGTTGACTGTACTCTTTGCATTTTCTGTCTTTCCTACTGCTTTTGCTTTTAAGATGCATATTGTATCATGCATAAAACATTGGCAAATACTCTTTTCAACACAGTAAAAGAGCAATGAATGATTAAAGAAGCAGTGACACACATGCACAAAAATACAAACAAAAAAGATAAAATAAAAATAAATAAGTACATTGATCTAGATATGTCCTTGGTAGAATACGAAAGCCTATGATAAGATGTATGTTTTTCACTGTGCAGTACTAGTACATAAATCTTTGTTCCTTTACTCTAGTTTACCTTGGTGAAGAACTTCATGCGATCTTTTATTTCATCCAGTTGCTGCTTCTGCTCCAGAAAACGGAGCTGTAAATCTTGATTCTGCTGCGATAAGTTTTCATTTAGCTCTGAAACGATAACATCAATTACGTTATGCTTGTATTTACTGCCAGTGCGCAGGGGCTATGTGTAATTAGCTTATTGCTTTTATGTGATTTAATGTGATGAAATGCCCAGGAGCAGTTTTGGAGCTGCCTGAAAGAACAGGGAAATATTCAAAGTCCTGATTTCAGCCCATCAAAGTTGGCCATTTGAGGGAAATGTGAATGATGGCCAGAACGAGAGCATCGTTCCAGTGAGTAGAGACAGTCTGTCAGGCTGCAGGATCCGTGTCAGTGGGTGTCTTGTCTTCGAAGGGAAGACCACCCTGAGTGGAGCCCACAGCGTTATCGGCTGTCTCCAAACCTTATTAGTCCCAGAGCCCTTTTGACATGTACGGATAATTAACTCTTGCCCAGCCCCGTTCTCATGCTACCTGATACCTGCTGATAACACAGCTTTAAGGCCACACAATCATGACAAAGCCATTCAACAAACCCTATCCCCTTTAAGACTGTCTGCCTTTGAATTTTGGCCACCCAGATTTATAGTAGTACTGCACTTGGGCCTTGCTCAAAATATTTTCCATAAAATTTTTTGGATAATATAATGACTAATAATCAGACATTTATCTCAAGTCACTTTGCGGTATAAGCATTCCATCGTACTGCCTCAGCTAGATCATGTGGCACTCCTACATGAACACTCTAATACAAAAGACAGGGATAAAAGAGATAGAAGTTGCTATTCAGAATTGACTGTACAACAGTACATAAGTGTGCCCTTTCAAGAAAATCTAGAATAAAAGAAAAAATAAGGAGACACACTGTGAGCATGTCAAGTATATTCATTTAAAGCACAACGATTTACACTTACTTCATGGTGGTAATTCCATGGAGAAAACACAATGTTAAACTTTGCGTCTGGTGCCAGATATACAAAAATGTTTCTGGACCCCATTTTTGAGGTTTTTTTTTAACAGCATGAGGCCTTGAACTTGGAAAATCTGTTATAATTTAACATAATAATAGAATTTTAAAGAACTGATGCCTACATTAACCTACTGCTAACTATGACATTAGCTTGCTAGCTTACCAGTTGTGAAATGGCAAGTGGTAAACAGCACTGAATATTAAAAATATGTTAATATATTAATTGAGTAAGGGTTAAGTCGTAAATAAGTAATAACTACCAAGGCAAGTCACTAACTAGTTACAATTCTAGACAGCCATGTGATCTAGCTACCCCAGAAGAAAGTTTAACTTTTTAATACTGGCTCCCACAAATACTGCATATCCATGAGAACCTGGAAACACTTCCACTGGAAAGCACAATCTGAATGTGGGCATCTGGTTTTAAAATCTGAGTGCTGTCATTTATTTTAGAAATCTTTATAACAAGAGATTCTTTGTAATATCTTTATCATCTTTGTAATAATCTTCATAACAAAACATTGTTTTTGCAAATTTTATATGTCAGGATTAAGGAATCTTGTTTAGTCAAATTTTGTCCAAAATATCGATCAGTATCGTTCTGTAACGAAATGTGAACCTTGCATCATGTATCAAGCTGAACTGTGAGCTGAGTATATTACTGCACCCCTATTAGCTAGTAAAGATGCATAAATTAACAGTAAGTATTATGCAACAAAGTAATGTTAATTTGCTAGCCATTCTATAAGCATTACTCACATACACTAACATATACACACATGCACACGCATATCAACACATGGAGAGATGGAGACCTTTTTTCCAAGGAAACTTAATCATCACACATCACCCTGGTTAGTTTTCCAATATCCTTAATCCTGAATATCCTCAATAATGTACGCTGTGAATAGCTGAGTCTCCTTTGTTGAAATTATTTTTCAAATTTTTTATTTTTAAATTTATTTTAACTTTAAATCAAGCACTGATTTGCAGAAGAAGTTTTGTTTGTTTGCATCACTTTTGCTTACATAGTCATGAAGTAAGAGCATTTTGGTTTGAAGGCAAACCCTTTCTTTCAGAGTTTTTTTTTCATTAAAATTCTTACATTTTGCAATTCTGACAGTTGCAAGCATTCTTGTAGATGAGCATGTGTAGTTTGCAGCATGTCTCATTAACAAGTAAGCTACCTAGCTAGACATGAACAAAACAATCTTCACACAAAACAAACAAACACAGCTAAGCACAAAGATCTATATTATAATGAAGCTGGCAGGCCATTTATAAAACAGACATATTTGTGTTTAATTGCAATTTTGCTCTTATTGACACTAACAGGTCTTTGCTAAATTTGAACCCTTTTGATTTCATTTCCCCTGATTATGGTGCCATTATTAATCATCTGCTAACATAACATACAGTATGATGACAAGTGCAAACACAGATGTGACATCAGGATTGTGCTACAACTGGTGCCATCCTCTATTTTTACTTGACAGAGCCTCTCTATAGATTCTTTTAGGAGTGATATCTAATCTCAAGCGTTTTAGATCGTATTATTTTGCTGATAGATTATAGTTACCCACTGGGAAGCTGTGAAAGAAAAGTAATTTACCACTGGAGGTACCATGTAAGACAGAGGCTTCAAAAGTCAGTGTGGTCATACAAAACAGACAACTTTTGCAAAGATGAATGATATTTGTGCCTGATATGCCTATAAATGTACAGATCTGATTTGGGTATGTACCAAAAAATATTGTAGGAACTAAAATGGGGCTATGGAGTGAAATAATGTACTGACAACTTACTTAAAATATGATTTATATAACTTAACAATCACATGATCCTGTCATCTCTGTAAAAAGCCTATCCTTTCTAGCCAGAATTAGCCAGTGTACTGAGACAAAGATAGACTGGATGAGCAAATCTACAGGGCAGTCAGAAACTCAGACATTTAGAATCCAGCCACCTGAGTGACAGAGACCAAGATAGCAGGCTCCATGTAAGACTGCCCAACTCTCTGCGTAATTTGTGGGTTGAGACTGGGACAACCAACAAGCTTAGTCATGTCACAGGTGCCACGAATACTCAAAACCTGTAATTTCTGTTTTTCTTAAACACAGACTTGACAAGTCGGCTTAGCCCATTTTGTGTAATTTTCTGTACTGGGCCCAAGTGGGTAATAGCAATTTATTTGACATTTATGGTAACCAAGCCTCGATTCAGTTTCTCCTGGTACGGTGCTTGCTCGACCACAGGCCCCTGACTGTTGATATAGGCTGAAGGCACTGTAGTTCTGAAGCTCTGTAATTGTCCGGCAAGCATAGGAATTGGTTGTTTTTTCCTGATCACACCACAGCCAAAAAAATCAGACTATGAAGTGTAGAACCTACCTCCACATGTTGTAATGAAATCCTGGTTTTAAATATTTTGATCAATGCACTTGGTCATATCAAGCATATAAAAGCCTCCTGCTGTTTTGTTGTTTACCAGCTCAATCATCTGACTCAAGTTAGCCAAACTGATGGCTTCTGCGTTCGCCAAGTGTTTTGAAAGTAAAGGGTCAAGAATGCAAATTTGGCAATGGTAGTCAGTAAAGAACTTGCAATACATGCCCATCCTGGCCATGACCATGTAGATTTGCATTATACAATTTGTACAGCTTATATAATACCATATATAAACTCCACATGATAATGTGAAGTTTAAGTCATAAATATAGATAAATATCATGACTGGGACTAATATGGCTCCTTTCTTCATTTATACCTATATCACTTATCTATGAAAGAAGAATAAAGGGTGTCTATCCTATGTGACAGGAGAGTCAGCAGTGTATACCTCGTTCTGCCTTGATCTTGTCCAGAATCTCATTCTTGTCAGTGAGATCTGACTTGAGCGCCACCTCCAGCTGGGCAATCTGCAGTTTCAGCTGCTGTTCCCTGGTCTTCCACTTCTGCTCCTGGGTCACATCGAAGGCACTGGGGGGGGGGGGGGGGGGTGATGGGGGGGGTGATGGGGATGTGTGAATAAAAACACAAGTAATGAGAAAACATGTGGCATGTGACTATTGGAAGTCATCAACAACTGAAAATAATAATTACAGAAAAGAAAAAAAAATCTGCAAGCTTTTCGTGTCTCGCAGACCGCTGTCATCATGTCTTAGGAATTAGGCAAACATATGCCGGTCTGCTGCTGTTGAAACCAAGGCGCCTTGCTCAGGGTGCGGTTTGGGAACATGAAAGATTTTGTGGGATGAGCAGGAGGGCTGGCCTTAATTTGAATCTTCATAGCCAGAGATCCTGGCAGCACACTCCGATTGTGGGACGGGGAGAGGAATTTGGTTACATATTCCAGTGGGGAGTACAGTTCCAAACAAACCCAAGCAACAGGCTGCTGACAAAACCATTCTTTCCGCATACAAACGGCTCCTATGGCGTGTGGGGCAGGCCCCCTCCTGAACCCTGGGGAAGCTGTGGGATCATGTAGGGAGGGGGAATGGGAGTCATAGCTGAGTTAGCCTCTCCTGCACCATGGTACAGAGCCCAAAATCACAGAAACTGTCAGGCTGGCAGCATTATTCCACATTTGGCTAAGGGACTTAGCAAACAAAGCAGTCTTTGTCTATTAGTATTGCAGCTGATTAGAGCTATTCAATTTGATATCTATCATCGAGACATTACTCTCCGGTCAGCTCTAGAAGACTGGGATGAATAATGAGAGAGGATATAATAATCCCTTTGCAAGTGCTTTACAGGAGTTAGGCAGAACACATGGATTTTTTATCTTTCAATAATTGGACACCTATTGCAATTTAATTCCAAAATAAAAACATTAACATTTTCAAGAATTCCAAGGACCAATTATCACCACCTTAAGTATTTCTCTCTTTTAGAGCTTTTTTCTTTACATATCTGGAGCTCTATCTGGATGCATTGATAGACAACAGAATACAATACCACCACAACACCATCCCTCTGTAAGGCCCTTATTTTGGATTTATGAGTAGTTTCGACAGTGATGAGACAACAATTGACTCTATATCAAAAAGAGAAGTGTATCCCTCCACTTTCTCACTTCTCTTTTTAGTATAATAATACAGTTCAAATTGATTTATATAAACACACACACACAGAAACATGACAACCACACCACAATGAATATATGAACACAGCTAAATATGATATATCTTTGCCTACTCTTCAAAGGTTAACAGTGTTATTAGCTGAATCACAAAAGGCCTGTATTTACTGAGGGCAGGAAATCACTACTGAAGTTTTATTTCTTTATTGAATTAATTTTCTGTAATATCAGCAAGTATACACTTTCTTTGCAACACAATTCCTAAAAAATACTATATACACTAAACTTGAGTTAAGTCAATACAGTGACTGCAAATGGAAATGGCATTATGGAATTTGGTTTTCTGCACTGTGGCTGTCATGCTACTATAATTGTATTTCGTGATAAATTGTCCTTAAGTTTATTTTAGGGAATAAAGTTGCACTGCTTTCTTCTTGGGATGCTTTGGAATACAATGAGCACTACAGTGACATGACATCATAATATGACCCTACAAGCTGTTCAGAGGGAACTCCACAGTCCTGGTCCCTTACCTATTGAAAAGCTTATCACAGTTCTCTTTAAGAAGATCCTTCTCCTTCTCCAAATCATGGATGCGCTCCTGCAGCTAAGAAGAAAGAAGATCTCATTACAGTTAACACCACATGCATGAGGAATTTCAAAACAATGCATTGCAGACACAAATTCTTCATCTGTTGTGTTGCAACCACTCCCAAACTGTCAACAGGAGAGTGTATCTGCTTCTAAAGAGACACTGTGTTTTCTGGTTTTCATTCTGGTGCTTGTAGAACTGAAAGCATAAATGGAGTCATAATTAGACTTTTCTCATTACTTTCAGCTATTTAGCAGATGGGAGCATGCCAAACAAGAGTTCTGGGAGGTAAACCAGATCTAGGTTGGAAGTGGAAAGCAGAAGATACAGAGAGTCAGTGATCTGGGACTGGATCCCACTTCTCATGGCTGTCTGGGGGTTGGCTACCTCCTCTGCTCTGCGCTGTGCCAGAGAGCTGGCCTGAAGCTGTTTCTCCAGACCCAGGCTCCGAAGACGCTCTTCTTTCAGCTGGATGCTCAGCTCATCCACTTTGGCCATGAGGGCATCATGGCTGGCCTTCAGCGTCTTCTGACTCTACAAAACAATTACAAACAAATCTCAAAACATCCAGCAACACACACCAATAACACATCAAAATGCTAATGTAACAATTTACAACGCCACCAAGTGTGGCAAGTTCCCTCAGGGCAGCAGTCAATACACTAGACACAGACGAAATATTATGGCCATAATTTTCGATCAGCAGGAAGGGCAGTTTGTATTTACTCTCAACTTTGATGTGATTGCTTTACACAGTGCTCACATCTGACAAGGCATCATCTTTTAAAAATGCCTTTTTTTATAGTGACCTTTAAAAACATATGCTCCACAAACCCCTAGATACCTTTAAATATGTTAGATGAAATTACTGTTGGCACAAGCACTTCTCTTGGAATTCAGATAGGGAATCATTTTGTGAAAAAAAATCTATATTCATAAGGGGAAGCAAGTCTACAACTGTACAGAATTTTTAGATCAGTCATCATGCATCGTGTCAGTCCTCAGTGACATGTAAAAATAAGTCTCAGGGGAAGGGAGTGCCCCTGATACATAGCAGCCAACCAGCAAGAGGTGGTATTGATTAAAAGACTGTGTGATCAGCTTGAGGAACACACACACACACACACACACACAGTGGTGAGCCAAGCAACAGAGCTGCTCTGGGTGGGACTGGCAAGCCCAGCATCACTACTGAGAAGTGACCTAAATGTACATCTGGAGACCAGATCAAATGTGCTGGCTGCAAAAGAAGCAGTTGGTTACTGGTGAGCTGTGACATGTGGCAGGCAGAAAGAAATGCCGTCCACAGATATGTGTCTGAGTAGCCGCGTGCCACAGAGACGGTGATCCTCTGCCACAGAACATGTTTCATTTGTTTAGGTATGGTAAATAGCACTCACTGGCTTGCATTTCTGCCCCCGAATCACTGTTTATTATGGCACAACACAGGCATCCTTGTAGCACCACTACTGTCATTGCTGACATTACGCAGTCTTTACCCATAATACAGCTGACACATCTAAATAATATAAAAATCTATGCAGAGAATGACCAACACAAACACTCAAATACTGTCAGTGAGGAACAGTCAGCATGGATAGGAAAAATACCAGTATTAGGTTTATAAGCAGCTAAACGAATGGAACAACATCTACAAGAGAAGCTGAAGAGGCATGTTTGCGTGCATTAAATGGAAGCAAACCATTATTTAAATGAATGTGTCATTTTGAGGTTTTTGACGGCCACATTGTTTCATAAGAACATAAGAACATATTATGACGAGAGCAAGTCATTCGGCCCAACTAAGCCTGCCATTACAATTAAAGAGTATCCAAAACTGCATCAAGTCTGGACTTGAGCACAGCAAGGGTCTCTGTGTCAACTACATGACCTGGCAACCTATTCCATGTTCTATTCCTATTCCATGTTTCTCCTGGCTCTAAAAGACTGATTGCAGGGGATATTACAGACACTGCACATGGAATGTGTGTCAAAAATATATCTGTATTGCTTTTGAAATGCAACATAATTTTAACAAGACATGTCTAGATAGTTACAAAAGATACTTATTTCATCTACAGCTGGAAAACCATTGATGGAAGGAACTATCCTTTAGCCTTTAGTAGTTTTCTGAAAATAGTGTGTGTAATAATGAAAAGATGAGTAATTCCCAATGAGACAAAAAAATATCACTCTTTATCCAGTGATTACCTTGCCTAATTGTTGGAATACTGTGCATCTGACTGAATATGTGTACCAATTGAGTAAATAGCCCAGAATACATATGCAAGTCTGTTTCTACTTAAATATATGCATGTATAGCAATTTTACTCTGTAATTTCATATACGCAATTAAAATATCCTGAGCTGTTCTGAAAGCACGTAATTTACTGGAAAAACACTTTAAATCAAGCGTTCTCTTCACTGACAGACTTGTGTCTCCAATTGGAATTTATGAATCAAAACCAGTCTGCTATCTTCATGTTGTTTTTCCACACAATCACATGTTTCATCTACCATTGCTGACTAAATACCATTCTGTAGGAAACAAACAAACAAAAAAAGAACTAAATTACAGTCTTATGTATTTATGGGTTTATATTTAAAAATAACTGCTTCTCTTGCACTTTTAAATTTCCTTGATTTATGAAGCCCTGGTTGGGATCAGAGGCAGAGAGGTCAGGGAGGGTCAGACATTTTACCACACTACAAATCTTCCATGATCATGCTCATCAACACTTTACAAGAGGGGGCTGTTACACGAATCTGCTCTGTGGATTCTTTGTAGATAGAAAAAAAAAATATAGTCAGGCAATATGTCTTTAACAATACTATTTCAATTATCTAGTTAAAACTGTTGTAAAAATACTTGGATTAAACTGTGAGTGTCTTCTGTAATTACCCTTTCTTTTAAAGGCTCTCAAGAACCACTAGAAAGCAGAATAAATGGTACATGTTTAAAGGGAATTTAATAGCCCTATTATATAAATAATACTGAGATTAAACACTGTTGTAGGTGCTGCTTTCTCTTTAGAAAAAAATGTAATATAGCATTTGCATTTCAATTAGGGAGCAATTTGTTATGCCATAGGATCTGAAGTATAACACCTCCTATAAGCTTAATCACTTGGTTAAGAAGACCCGGAAGGGGTGCTTTTCAAAGACCCTGCTGTATCCATTAGCTATGGGTTGTGAGTGCTGAGGCCTCTGGTTATGCAGGTGAGCGACTTCTATGAAATTTTCTGTATGTGATGTGAAAAGGGAGAAAGGGGAGGGATGATGGTATTTGTCTTAGACAGTCACTGAGGACTTCAGGAAATTAATGGGATTTCTTCAATGCCCCTGGTAACAATTCCCTTTCTTGCAACTGTAGACAGAATTTCTTCAAAGATAACCAATAGTGTAACACTGAGGAACAACATAATCTGTAGATCACAATGTACAATGAGAGAAACACAAATGTCTGAGGTGTGGCAGTTGTTTGTGTCAGACCCTACCTCTTGGAGCTGGAGGAATCGGCCCTCCAACACGGTAAATGCATTTCCTTTCTCAGCCAGCTGTTTCTGCAATTTGATCATCTCTACGTTGTCCTTGATGGTTAACCTAAGGAACACAATGACACATCAGGAGAAAATACAAGTTTTCTCAGAGTTCAGACAAGCCAAAACAATGTTATTTTAAAATTTGGTTTGTGAAGATAAAAAAAGGGCAGACATGTTGTACTGGTGCTGTTGTCCCCACAACCTTTCACTGGAAATCTACAAACCTTTTTTGAAAAGGTGTTGTGACATTTTACAGAAGATCCAAAATAAAAAAAATTGCACAAAAAAGTAATTATTTAAAACACAATATGTGTTAACCATGCTGAAATTTTTCACTACTATGACTGGATGACAGAAAGTCACAATTTAAGGAAAACAGAAAAAAATCAAGGGGGACAAGACGGTTTAAACCATTATGAAGTATGTGATGAAAAAATCCACAAGAAGAAAAAAAGTAATCTGCATGCAGTTCAGACAGCGGACTTCCAAAACACACACATCTGTGTACCAGCTGAGCATTGACTGGTTCCATTTTTATGCCTTCAGATATCAAAGACCAAAGGGTGCTTTGGCACTGCCCGGGTAGTTGTCCATTTACAAAAGACAAATAAGCGCATACCCTGGGATACTGTCCAAAAGCAGTCTTTTGACACAATGTTGAAATGGGAACTTGGCTCTCCAACATGTTATCTACATACATTTAAAAAATGTGGTGAGCTTAGACAAGCACTGTCAAGATGCTTGTTTTTGGAGCACTAACGCAGTCACACATTTTTTTATTAATCTGGTCCAGCACTCCAGCATGAAACATTAGTATTTGTGAAACCACTTGATGGCTTCAATACCTTTTTGGACTACTTTTCTCTGAAAGCAGGCAGTGGGGGAGCATTAGCATGCAAGGTGTGTGATATTTGTCATATGCATTTTAAGAAGGGGGTCAAGCTCTCTGCCTGAGGTGGTGATACTGTTGTAAATATTTTAGCTCAACTGCAGTATTATGGCACTGTCTGACTGACCATGAACAAGTATTAATGGGTTGAATTTTACTTCTTGCAGAGATTCTCAGCTGTCCTGCTGGACAGACCTTGCTTTAATGCAGCACTATAGATTAGCATTATAGGCCAAACTCATACTATGACCTGAGTGATTTATGATTTTATGTTTTCTGAGATGTTGCATACTATAATTTATGAAATAAGTGGAGAGGAAATAAAGCAGTATTGCCTCAATTGCTCTTGGAAATTATCTGAACTATTCCTGACCCATTTTGAGGGCATGAGTCTGTTAAAATACATTTTTGAGGTCTTGAGATTTTGTCAGAGCTGGGAAGAAAAAACAACCAGCAAATCAAAAGAACAATGAACAAGGAAAGCAATGTCATCTTTTACAAATTATTATTTGTATAGAGACAGAAACCAATTTGTATCATAGACATTTTGAAGATATTGCGGTTTCAATATGGCACAAGAACTTATTGTTTTCAATTTAAGGCATCACAGGGAAAGAATTTACTAAAGACGAAACCCCCTGCCCCACTGTCACTGATTGTCACTTCCATAGTGAGATGAGATTGATTCATACTGAATTTTCTGACTTATATTCTCTCACTCACACAAACAGCAACAGAAACTCAATACTTTTCCCTCCTTTCTTTGGTGATGAAAGTTATATTATCTAATGACACACCATTGGAAATAATGCTAGTTTTCAAAGTAGCATCATCTCACTATCAAAATGCTTACAAAGATTTTTCTCTTAGTCTACTTTGTGATAACAAAGAAACCATATAAAACTTCCATATAACCATATAAAAAGATTCACTAAGATATATTCCATTTTAAATCATCTTTTTCATTATCTTCATTATGTTTTTTTTTTTGTTCCTGAGATGGTGGAATGCAACAAATCATCATTTCAGTCAACAGAACTCAGTGACAAACATCCATGATCACTATCATGGTCAGAGTGCCATTTATTTGACAAAAAAGGAATCTTAATTTCGATGCACTGGAAATTCTAGACATGCTTCTATTAATTGAGGTCAGCACCAAAATCTATTTTTTTGTCAAAAATTGCCTCCAACTTGCTTCCCACTTATTATTCCCAATATTATACAGGTAATATATGTTATATATGTTTATATATATATATATATATGTGTTCGTGTGAAATGACAGATATATTTAACTGACTAAGCATTGTAGAAACCACATTAAATCACCGCCAAGTCTTTCAACCACGGCAACAGGAATGCAGAAAGACAAGGTTTGGGCTATTACATCAAAGTGGAATTGTGTCATCTTGATACCAGACAAAGGGCCCAATCAGTTAAGCACATGCTATAAGGGATTTGAAATCAGTGATCATGACCGATTGTTCCAGTACTTGCAGGCTCAGCTGTTGGAACACTGCTTGCTGAAAACCCTACTAAATTTTCAGACAGAAGGAATGAAAATATATTGATATATGCGATATTCCCCTTACACTAGAAACAGTTTGAAGACATCAAGTGCATTTAATGGGTTAAAGTGTGACTTTTTTTGTAAGACTCACAGAAAACCTTTAAAAATTAAAATCATGTTGGAGATGCTTTTCTTACTAAAGTTCTCAAGCAATAAACTGGTTTATACCAGCTTTGTGCTCTCTGTAACGTTTTTGGGTTTGACTCAATAAAACTAAACACAATAACAGTGTAACAGAAGAGCAGTGCCTGAGTTTCCTGTATTCAGTATGTCAACTCTTCCTATTATGCTATCACGCTCTAAAAATGACTAATGACAGCTCATTTATAGACTTAAAGATAGAAATGCATGTCAATGAGAGGCTCTTATTTGACTGTTGATGTTCTTATACAAATGGGCCACTGACAGACTCAAAGGAGCTGATATCACCCACTCTCATACTCAAAGAGTCAACCGGTCTCATGTCCACAACTGTTAATGAGTCAGTGGATTGGCAACTTCACAAAAGTAATCATTTCTGAAGTTTAAATATTTCCCTTTAATCTTCCCAATTGCCAAAAGTACTCCAGCTCCAAGAGAGATTTCATAACTACCTAGGGAAGGGACATCAAAAGGCCTGGTAGGGCAGTGCCACTGAACCAGTGGCGCACTGGGGGGCCAGTGGAGCACCATGCCCACAGCCATTTCAAAGGATGGCTTTATGCTGTGCACTCCTCTCAAACTCGTGACTACAGGGGGCCCACAGCAATTTCCAGGTTTTGTATTACTAAAACATTATTCTCCACTGTGTACTTCCTTAGTTTCGCCCCCCATGCACCACTGCGTTTCATCAGAGGCCAAGTCCCCCCACGTCCATACCATTTCGCCTCAACTGGTCTAGTCGACTCAAGTATCACACAGTTTCTATCACCTCTGAGCGTGATATACTATTCACTTTCGCTACCCTGCTGTGGAGAACACAAGAGATTCTGTTGTATCTCCTGAACAATTGAGGCTGATATTGTCATCAACCTACACCGCCTTTGAAAAGTGAACATGTGTTCACTTACCATGTGTTACACATGAGAGTATTCTTCTCCACTTGATTTAATTTCTAACTTAACTTTCAGAAACAATGGCCAATGAGCAAAAACCTGCTTAAATTAACTTGGGGGAAAGCATGCAGAAATCACTATTAAAGACCAGAAATGCCCCTATAAAAACTGCTAATGTAAAACACTCAACTTTAAAATTTTTATACTGAATATTTACAAATCACAAATTGCTTTTAAAGCTATTGTTCATTTCTCTCCTTTGAACTTTCATCTATTAATAATATGCCCTGGGGATGTGTAGAGCGATAATGTGAAAATCAGACACTATTAACACTGCCGAAGTATAAACTGGGTTAAAGGTCACTGTGATCTACAGGCATATGCATCCAAATATTGCCCTCTGTAAAACGCTTATTTTTACAAATAAGGCAGTGAAAATTGTTAGGTAAACACATGCCACTCTAAAATGCTACCAGGAATGGAATGACATGTTCCATAGTCAAACCTAGATTAATGGAAAACAGACATGCACTGTTATTTTTACTATTATTTTCATAATTATGCATCCTACTTACTTAGTGACAGAAAAGGTATAGAATAGGTATACTTGTAGTGAGTATGTAGGACAGAACTGTGGACCTAACTGCAATGAGGGTATAGGGTAGAGACAGAGGGAAGTATAGGGCAGAGAGAGTGGCATCTGTAGGGAGGGTGTAGGGCAGGAACACAGTGAACACAGCGAGTTTGTAGGGCAGAGACACAAGTGAACAGAGTGAGGGTGTAGGGCAGACACTGCTGCCAAACACTCTGTTAAGTCATGATAGGGAGTTACCTCTGTCCACTGGCCTGTTGCTCTCTAAGTTGTAGCAACAGTTCCTCACACTCCCCCTCCTTCCTTTTCAGCTGTTCCTGCAGCATGTCTACTGCTCTGTCCATATCCTCCATGTGTCTCCTCTGTGACTCGATCACATTCTCCCTGTCGACAAAAAGGCAAAATGCACATTCTGGGGCTTTTCAAACTATTTCAGACCAACAGTCATAATATTAAACTGGCAATGGATGTTGGGATGACATGTGATTTGTTTTAATCCAAAATCAATTTAATTTTACCATGCTAATCCTGCTGAAATATAAAGTAAACATCATTTGATTTCAGTCATATATCTCAATCACCTCTGCCTCTGCTGTCTAAAGCCCGTCAGTGATTTAACTTCAAAGCAGGTGTGACCACCTCCACTTAGGTCAACGTGTAATATTCATTGAAGTCAAAAACTAATAACAGCAATTCAAATCGATCATTGTGGGTCTTCTCTTATGTTAGTGGAAATAGTAGTGAAAAGTGGAAATTAGTGGTTTGGGGTTCATACAGGTTGCGTATCTCTGCTCTGGCATCGTCCAGAAGGCTATGTCCATATCGAGGAAGCAGCGACTGGGGAGGCCTGGCACCAGAATCCACCTCCATGTTCCTTGTCCCTGGGCAAGAACAACAAAACCCAATCCTAAAGGATTCTTCCGATTCTGATTCTTAAGATAGACCATTTTCATAAAAAATGTTAAAATACAGGCATTTCAGAGTTAGCAAGCCTTTTAGAAGATTTTTAAGAAATGAATCCATGTATGTATGCCCAGCTGTATTTTTAAAGCTTCTTACTTAAAAAAATCACCATACAATGGAAAGTGATATGCTTTAATCATTATTACAGATTTATTATTTAATCATTATTATAGAAAAACACATTTTCCCAATTTGGCATCAGACTAGAAGGCACAATAATCTGCCTCACTGTCTTTGTGTTCCATTTTAATTTTACATTTTACATTTACATGTATTCACTTGGCAGACGCTTTTATCCAAAGTGACTTACATAGGTTACCGTTCTTTACAATGTTATCCATTTATACAGCTGGATATTTACTGAGGCAATTGTGGGTTAAGTACCTTGCCCAAGGGTACAGCAGCAGTGCCCCGGCGGGGATCGAACTGGCAACCTTTCGGTTACGAGTCCTGCTCTTTAACTACTATGCTACACTGCAAAGCACCACAACCTGACAATTGCATGTCCAAAAGCATCAGCTGAGTATATATAGATCTCTGCAATAAAGAAAGGCCAAATTAAAGCTTTTTCGGCATCAGTAGTGTGATAAGACACCTGAGTCTGTTCTGTTCCTTCTCCTCTTCTAACATCCTTCTTCCCTGGCTGAGGGTTCATTCAGATATGTGAGCACAAGGCAGAAAAGAATTCAGGATATGCTTCTGCATTTGTTTAAGAAACCTTTTAGCTTGTGTGCGAGATCCTAACAGAGGCCCTTTTGTACTTCAAGCCTCCGCTTAAATGGATTTCCTATAAAACTGTTCAGTGATCACGGTATTTAAATCGCAGCAATAGCATGATGCCTCCCTCTCAGAGGGCTTGGAAATCATCCCAGTTGCAGAGGTAAACCACATCTTTAACAAGGGCTGCACGCTCACTCTGTTCGCAGACCATGTATTTTTCTTGTGGTGGTGTGTGATCATTTAAGTAAGCTTAATTGTAATGTATTAAATGGTGGATAGTCTTAGGAATCATTATATGGGACCCTGCTCATGCTTTCAATCTTGGTCATCAACAGGTTACATCGACATCAATGGGACTAAAGGAAAATTGTAAAGTTTCTGTTTGCTATGAATTATCCCTACAAAGTGAAAACAACAATATTTACATCAAAAAGTTTAGAAAGTACATTTTCAGTTTGCAAAATGATTAAGAAATCACTGGTTTGTGTATTGTGCCTCACTTGTAAGTCGCTTTGGATAAAAAGCATCTGCCAAATGAATAAATGTAAAAGTAATGGTTTACAAGGTACCTACAGTGGTGCTACATCAAACCCAGTGAAAGTTTGGTTTGACAAATAATACATTTAAAAATTAGCCCCTCTTCCCAGGGGCTTTATTTTCAAATGATTATTGACTTTTCCATAAAACAATATTTCTTTCAAGCTTCGGGGGTGTAGAAGTTAAGTGACATGTGTAAGGCTAACTACTGATTTTAAAATAGTAGAGGCCTCGGTGTCCGCAGTGTACACAGCACAGATGAGAAAGGCAAACCTTTGCTGTGGGTGGTCTGGGGTGGAGCGGGAGTGCTGTCCTTTAGCCTGCGCAGACCAGTGTTGATGCGGGACTGGACATGGCTGTAGGGCGTAGCACGGCGGCTCTGGGCCTGGAGCTGCTGCTTGGCTGCGATGAGGCGCTGCTTGAGTCCCTCGTTCTGTTTCTCCAGCTCCCTCACCCTTTCCTGGAGCTCCTCCACCATCTCCTCCACCTCCACGTCCCGGGCTGCCGACGGGGCCCCCGTGTTCACCTGTTCCTCCCGTTTCCGGTCTTTCACCAGCCTGATCAGCTTGGTGGCCATTCTGGGCCAGGTGTCCCAGAGAGCAGTGGCATCCAAATCAAATCCGAAATAAAAAATACAGAAAGGAGCCACAGAAAAGAAGGAATGTGAAAATTCTGCAAGAAAAAAATCCTTTGAAAGGGGACATAATCACTCCAAAGACTCCAGTATGGAACCTGAATAATAAATTTCAGGTTTGATATAACTATTACTGCCCGTGAAGAGGCCTTTGATGTTAATTGAAACCACTGGGCAGCAATCTGCTTTATAGCACTGACAAATAACGGTTTCCTAAGGCTTATCATTGAAGGTTAGTGCACAGTGGAAGCACATATTTGCTCCATATGCTCACTGAATACAAAAAAAAAAAAATCAAAAGTACTGCTCTATAAGAACACAGGACATAATGCTAAGAATAGTTGTGGGCAGGGGATGTGGTGAGTGAAATGTACAGTTTGCAAATTCTAAAAGTACCTAACGTTAAGAGGAAAAAACCGTTAATGGTGAAGGACATTCCATGAGTATATTGTTTGTAGTTTTTTAACCAGCTGTTTTTTGTCTTTCCTGTAGAAAACCGCACTACAATTTGATAATGCAATATAACGTGTAGGTGGCCCAATATAAAATTCTTCAATGGGAAACACATCCTCATTCATAATGGAACCTATCTTTAAATTTATGATTTAAAAGGCTTCAGGAAAAAGTGAGGGCCGGGGCTGGGGCTGTGTGCTTAATGCGGACCATATACAATGGTTTTTCTCTTCCGTTAATGCGCTCCATTGTATTTCTGGCACAGTGCTGCCTCCACCTTTGATTTCTACCAGCCTTTTTATTCTCTCATTATATCATAAAACGGAGCCTTGTCAAAGGGTCATCCGGAGCTGAGGCAATGCGAAATAACACAAAACATGCCCAACAGTCAACGGAATCAAATAAGGCAGGAAGATAAAAGAATAGGAGGTTTGATGAGCTGCAGGAGTTTGGAAATTTTATTCCAGAGCATGTACCTCATCTAAGAATGTTGTAAATGTTCTGAAACTCTTGCCCCTGTTTAGAAAATGCCAAGGCTGGAAGCGAAGAAAGAGTGATCTGTTTTACAGGTGAGTGATTTGCAGGAAGCAAATGAAATGTGCTGCTGGCAAAGTCAGACAGGACAGCAAACCTGAATTTTAATTGTCCATGTTACCAGCTCATAAAAATTGCCCCACCTGATCTAAGATCTATATGGTTAACTGTACCATTTATAATTTACCAATGAAACTTTACTACAAAAAAATTGCTTCCTTTTCAAACTTGGCTTGCTTGGCTACTGGGAAACCATTAAAAAAGCTTTAGAACTGCCTAGATATGAACGAGTGCTGGCTGGAAATGAATTCACCCACAATATTTTGGCTGTACTATTATTTTTTAAATTTTTGGTTATTTAGAAGTGCTTTTCAAACTATTTACAGCTTTCTAAATGGTTACAGGTGAATGTTCACAATTTCTACACATAAATAATGTAAAACATGCCGACAGATGTTTGAACAGAATAAATATGCCACAATTGACAATTTTTTTCACCACACAGACCATGATATTAGTCCTGTTTGTATGTAGATCAAGGCAGTGCTCGCATGGTGTACATTTTAGCGTTACAGCTTTAACATTACTATACTTGGCCAATGATGTCCACAAGTAATGCAGTTGTTGTAGCTGTCGCTAACTTCCTTGAGATACTCTGGAAGAAGTGTCAACCTCAAAGTGGATCAGAAAAGAATCTAGCAAAATTTAAATGGATAGGGATGCTGGAATTATAAACAAAAACAGAAACTCAATGTTTTCTTCACATATTGCTGTACAGAATATCCATAAAATGTGTTATGTAGTCTATATGGATGTTATTGTTGTTTGCAGTAATTTAATAATAATAATAATAATGATAAAAGATATAGTGCAAGGAATTATAGTATTGCAATTATTGGATTGATCAATTTATATTTCACCATCTAATAAATTTACTTGCTGCAGTATTAATATTTTTAGTTGACTTAAGTGATTGCGAAACTCAAGATTGTGTGTAAGAAAAAAAGGGTTTGCTTAAACTGTTTATCAAAGACCAAAAGAAAACAGGTGGAAAATAAGAACTGATCGATGTAGATAGAGCTAGATATTTTAAATGCCAGTTACAGGAAAAAAAAAACAGAAAACAAATACAGTTACAGAAACAAAAAGTTCAATATTTGCTGTTTTAAGAGACAACCTTGATCCACAAATCTGATGCACTCTCCACGCAAAGTTACCACGAATGGATTAAATGGAAGTACAAAGATATGTAGGTTACGTGATGGCAGACTGAGTTGTATGTGACTGCAGCACAGACCTTTTGATCTTCTCCTCTTGCTTGTGGTTGTGCTGCTTGAGCATGAGATTCTCCTCATGGAGGCGCAGAAAGCGGTCCTCCAACTGCTCGCGACTGACCCGGGACACAGCTTGTCGTTCCCGAGCATTCTGTGCTGCTGAAGGCTCTACAGATGAAATTCAAAAACATCTCTTCTCACCCAGTCTGTTTTCACCTTCTCCTTACTAAATATCTTGTAGTACACTTAAAAATATATAGTTTTTAGCATTTTTAAAGTTAACAACAGACAATAATTACAATAAAAAAACCAGACTATATGAAAAATGGTCAAATTTGTCACATGATTGAAAACATGTATAGATGGAGTGAGTTGATGAGACTGGGGCACAGAGAATTATTATTTCTTTAAGAGAAAATGAATTTGATACTCTCCCTATGAAACCTCTAAACCTATATGTTTATATTCTTATACAAAGGATGCATATGGATCTAGTTTTTCTTTTTTAATGAAAAGGGAAGAGAGGGTGTAGGTATAAATAGAAATAAAAAAGACTATAACAAATTATGGCTGCCGGATGTCGGAGATTCTCTTATTATTCCAAAATAAGACAAATTTTGAGCTTTTACAAGACAGGTGAAAGACACACATGCCTTTAATCACAGCAGAAGGCTCATTTGGTTCAGCTCTACCATAAAAGAAAAGAGATTACAAAGGAAAATAATGAAGACACTGATCAAAGACTGTAATGGTAATAAATAGCAGGTGTTTCAAACCTTGTAGCCCCCCAGTTCCAGCAAGGTTCAAACTTATATCTTTCACAGGCACGTCTCCTGCTGTTTCATCAGCTGAAGCCGACATGGCTCAGTCTAAAAAAAAAATGACACGCAGAATACATTTTACTATTGATGTTTAGACCAAGGACTCAAAATGTGACATATTCCGATATCCCTGGAAAGGCAGAATATAACACAGAAGTAAAACATGAATGCTGCAAATCAACCCTCTGCAATTCGTAGTGAATGGGGAATGACCGTCTTCGAAGCTCTTTACTTCCATGTGAATTTCATGCAAGGGTAAGAGGTGAAAGATGTCTATTGCTGTTAAATTCTGGAGCATGTATAAAGCATGACCATGATTTTAACATTTAATGGATAATGCAGTGATTATGATTTATCAAGGCTTTGTAAAGGGTGCTCCCTCACACCTTGCTGTTACCTATAATTATTACTGAACTTTTTGAAAATCTATTATGTTTCACATATTATGGAGGAAAATCTGTAAACGTCTCCACAAAATACCCAACAATACTTAAACAGAACAACAACATTTAGGGTACTTGTATAAATTCTCCACTGAAAGCATGTTTGCAATGCAGTTATGATGTGAAGAATATAATAAATTTGCAAAAACACTTTCAATACAGACTTTAATGTAGCTTTTTTAAACAGTCTAACACCTGCGCAAATACTTGACTTCCAAACGTTCCATTGACAAAGTTTTTTTGAGATTAAGAAGGCACTATATAATTAAATAATAAGTCTACAGTTTTTCTTCACAGGATAATTAATTGATTCACTTTTGACTGAAAGTATGCAGCTTAGACATTTTATAAATAGTGGCGATCGTCGATTTGTGTTTGCCCTCTATACAGTATAAAAATATACTCAGTCCTTATTTAAAGCAGATACTGACAAGCACGTTGTATCTCCCCATCACCTGTTTTACATCTTTCAAAGGTGTGTGCTGTAGTTGCTGTAACATGTGCTTTTGCTTCAACACTAGTACGAAAGCTATCTTTCCACACTTATTATCTATCTGGCACAGCCTCTGCTCAACATGTTCGCACTGGGTGACTGAGCTCATTCAGTTAAGGAGCTCAATCGAAAAATACTGTACAAAGCTTTATGAATGGGATTTCCATTAACTACGACATATCAAGGACCTTTGCTTGACATCATCAAAGTCAACTAGTTAACAAATAAAAAAGGTTTTCAGTTCGTACATAATTGGCTTCATATCCTTTATTCAAGAAGCTAACGTTATTACGATTTCGATTTCTGCTCAACGTGGGTATTCAGACAATCGCACACGATGTCAGATTAGCGAACTACTCTAACTACAGGAGCTCACGTTAGCTTGCTAAAAAGTTATTTTATTCAGAGACAGGGAAGCCACGTGCAACTATTTTATTACAATCAATCCAGTGTTCACCACAGCACTGTGCGAAAAGCACTACCATTGAGTCAGCTAAACTGTTCATGTATATTATGGCTGTTACTAACGTTAGCTGCCTAACGAGAAAAGTTACAATCCCAAAATGCATCGATTTGCTAACGCTAGCAAGCTAAATTAGCCACCTAAATGGCTACATTAGGTTGCACTGTTCATTTGATATATTGATAAATCGAACACACCGGTATGCTAATCTACAAAAATAACACAGTTTTGTAGGAAACCGTGAAACTATATTTACAACTAACTTTATTGCTGTTCATAGGCTCAATGAAACAGTTGGCTAGCTAATATTAGCTACCTAGACATTGATAAACGTGCCCATTTAGCTAACTCGCTGATTTTTTTTTTTTTACGTGGCGACGGTTGTAAGTGTTAATGTAACG
The DNA here is from genome assembly GCF_013368585.1 of Megalops cyprinoides. NCBI lineage: Eukaryota > Metazoa > Chordata > Actinopteri > Elopiformes > Megalopidae > Megalops > Megalops cyprinoides. The sequence goes on from NC_050590.1 coordinate 13,234,764, forward strand.
TGAACAGCTACAGTTAGCGAGCTGTCTTGCTTCATTAGCTAGCAGATTACCTTTCAGCTAATTCCTGAGTTAGCTAATTATCTTACTAGCAAGCTATTGATACACAGATGATACACTGCTGTATCAAAACCCAGGCTTTGTAGATAAACACAAATCATCATGTTAAATTACTAACATTTCGTCTAACATTCCCTTTCTGTATTGATGCTGTTCCGTTCAACTATAAAGCTGTAATTGGTTAGCTGACTAGCCAACTACTACCCTCTTACCTTTTCTGAATCACAGCGAACCATTCCACAGCGACCGTTGCTAACAAACAACTCATTTTCCGTTATGCGAAACCACTTCCTATACCTGCAGTTGTGGGATATGTAGTTTTTTGTGGCCTTCTTTTTAATCTCGCGGTAAATCCTTTTCGAGCTTCTACAGCTTTCACAACATGCCCCTCTTCTAATCCTGTTAAGGAAGCAAAGACACTGTTAATATTTGAGTGGTATCGGTGAAAGAAACACAACAGTACTTATTCACCCAACTGTCTCTGCCAGCAATATAAAACTACAACTCCCAAGAAAACACCCAGGCAGCCTAAGTAATATTCTTAAATTACATTATTAAATTATATTAAATAACAAATTAAAAGCTTGGATGACTCAAAAACCTGTTTGTCGAAAATATGCCATGTATTCAAACTAGCTGAAAAGCAGGATACACAAGATTACCCATGCAACGAGACTTTGAATCCTAAGACTGCACTTCTCTTTTACACAAATTTACATGCAGATTATTGTGGTAACCCCAAAAGTAAAAAAAAAAAAAAGAAAAAGAAAGCAAAATGCTTTTCTAAAATACTTTCATGGTACAAAAACTCAAGTCACTCTTGTGTACAAAGTGGTTCTCTGTTAGTTAGAAAACATGTATCCCAATTAAAATGAGGTGTGCTGTTAGTTTAAAACTTGATATTTACAAACAGGGGGGATAATGATCTGTATTTTTTTATATATAGGACCATCAACATTTGTAAAAAAAAAAAAAAAAAAAGTGGGGTACAATGGCAGATAATATGCATGCATCCAGACTGACTGGAATAGTGTATCATTTTTTTACATGTTGCCCACAGCCAGATACTGAGTAGTTTGAGGTAAATACCTTATTCAAGATCACAAAAGCGGTGGCCCATCTATGCAGTGAACCAGTAACATTTGGGTTACTGTCCCTGTTCTTAACCACTACACCACACTGCTGCACATTGCTGTCACACACTACTGGGTAGGGAAACAGCTGCGCTATGCTCTTTTCTTTCACAATCTTGGCCACAGTTTCAAATGCCACATGTGTTTGGATCATGTAAGACAGCACAGAAACTATGTAGGACGTGGTTCCTCCCATTTACTAAGGCTGCTGTGGCAACCATATGAGCTGCAGACAGAACTCCTTCCAGCTGGCCATCAGAAGAGTGGCTAAATTCAGTGGTTTTCTTCCTCTTTTTTAGAGGAAAGGGGAGACAAAAGGATGAAAGGATAATGTTGTGACCACGAAACGTGCTGTTGGTAGCTAAACAAGGAAATGGTTTTATTTCCAGAACTTCTGGAGAAGTATTTTTATTATTCAAGACCATCATTCATAGCTTCATATCACTTTATGCAGCCCATCTATATAGTCCATAATATTAAATGATAACTGGCAAATTAGTTCAGTATTGCACATTGCAGTCAATAAACTGGTAATAAATTTCAATGTAATAAAATGGGCAAATGTCAATTTCCTGTTGAATGACAAATATACTAATCTTGGTTTAAGATGAAGGGACACCAAAGATTCAGTCTCACTATGGTAACCTGTGCCCTTTCTCCACTGGCGTGCCGTGGTGTACCTAGGCAATTTCAAGGTGAGCTGCCTTGTTTACTTCTGCATGTGTCCACCATAGGCCCAAAGACATGGGTGGAGTTATTCCATAGGGAAATGATAACTGCCTGTTTAGCTTGTTGAAATCCGGCAAGCGCTTCTGCAGTCTGATGTCCAAAACTGAGAGACTCAGGAGGAGCTTCTACCCCCAGGCCATCAGACTCCTCAACACGGACGTGCCTGCCACACTAATTGTAAATACATATTCTTGATTGAAAGACGCGATACTTTCTAGTGTTTATTTTTATTATTCTTATTCCTATTGTACATATTTTTACTCTCTAGTTTTTTTATTATTATTACTGTACATACTTTTCTCCTTTAATCTATTTTTATCTAATTTATTTTCATCTCTGTTACTTTGCACAGTCTATGGAGTTGGACCAGTTGTACATTTTACTGCAAGTTGTATACTGTTATAAATATGCATGTGACAAATAATGTTCTTGATTCTTGATTCTTCTGATTCTCGAAATGATGAAAAAATGCTTGCATACAACAGAAAACCAATGACACATCTAGAGAGTGACATAAGATGTGTATTACCTCAGAAGGAATCAACAGAACACTACATGAAACAAAACTCTTTTATTTATTTTTATTTATTAAAACAGTACAACAACTTAGAAGTGAGAGTACAAATCTGACATCTCCTTTTGTACCTTACTTTTTGAATAAGGCATTTAGTCATTATGAATGTCATGCTATTGTGAGCATGAACATTATTTGTTTCCTAAGCTTCATGCAATAAAGATGGTGGGAATGATTGCTTTACTTTACTATAATCATTCCAATTACAATCATTCCATGATTAGTGCTGAGATCATTCATAGTATTTGGTTTTCTTTGGTGGCTGCTTGGCACCTGCTTGGAAATATGATTTCCTGATATGATATATCCATGCCTTACAACATAAAACTATTGTCCAGTGTTGATACTATGGGTCTAAATTGAAGCAACTATAAAAATGAGCATATGAGCAGCAGTCCGAATAATGATCACATCGGGTTACCAGATGCTGCTTGGTTTTTAAGATATCCTGAAAATCACTCAGTTGGGGATAATTTGTTTTCTGTGGTTGTGAAAGCACAAGCTGTTTGGAATGTAATTACTTAATACTCATTAAAATGGTTTGTGTTTCCCTGGGTAATTCTGTTAAATTAACAACTAGAGAAACAAAAGCTGGTTATGTTGCCACACCTCTAGACAGGGTTAATCAATTTCCCCCACAAAATGTTGCCCTGTGAATTAGTGTTAAATGCAACAATTTATGATGACTAATGCAATCGTCATGTCAGACGCGATGTTAAACCTGAGAGGGTGTCTGTTTCAGCTGTATCAGCAGCTTATTTGCCACCAGCCATTTTGTTATTTTAGTTACAGTGCAGGTGACTAACTATTGATGGGCTAATAATTGAGAAATAGAGTGGGTTGCTCACATAAATTCTTAGGATTACAATAGTGGGTAACATAGAAACCATGAAAGGTGTATTTAGTTTTTAGGCCTGTAATAAATGGCAGCACACCATGCACCACTCTCGACTTCATCAGACCCCTGCTGGTTCAAAAAAAGGGGAAAAAATACTGCCCTGGCTGATAATGATACCATTACACTAATGGAGCCTGCAAATGAAAGAGAGCCCAGACACAGTGCTTTATTACCAGAGGGGGCAATTTCCTTGCTGCATTTGTAATGGCCAGAGTACCAAGTATTGATCAGGCCATCATGCTACTAATCCTCTATAAAATTACTTATCACAGAGGAAGTGTCGATCCAGCCATAGCCTGTGTCCTGGGCCTTTTACTGCCTGTTGGGAGAAGCCTGTCAGATTGTTTACGTCCCTGTGATTTAGGGCACTATGGCATGGTGTCCAGGAGGTCTTCTTCAGTAGGACAGATGACTCCCTCTTGTCTCTTTGTTTTGGAAAAAAATGCAACAGCTTTCATTTAATTAAGGGATGGGGAATTATCTGATTCCACTTGCTTTATTGCTCCTGTTGGACACTGAAAAAAAAAAAAAAACTACGCGGCAGGCGTATTATATTTGTCAGTGCGCTGTAAAGCAAGTGCTTTCCCCTTTCTGTCATCAGCATTTGCAAGATGCCCCAGTAAACTGTTGATGCCTTTCTTGATGAGAGCACACAAAAATTCTCAGCACTAACTTGCTTCTGTTCGAGAGAACTGTAAGTATGTGGTTTGAGTGAAGATCGAATGAATGTTTGTCACATTTGCCTAATTATATAGAAGTATTCCACTGTGACAAAAGATCTGTGATTCATTCTTTATGACAATGTGTTCATTTTGAATGTCACAACAGATACATTTCAGTAATCAAGAAGTATACACACTAGCAGTCTGTAATAGTTTTTCAGTAAAGTTAGACATAAATAAATGCAATTGCAAGACTGCAAACTATATGGTTAACCCTCCCATGAATGAAAAATCAATTCAAAGGAAAGGGTCTCTGCCTTTCCTATAAAAGGCCTTGAGATGTCATTTCTGTGGGCTTTCATAGCCTGCTCAAGCCATTTATTTAAAGGTGTGACGTTTCCTCATCAGCATATCCTTCATCACTGCTGCCCTCAGCTAATCAAATAGTTTACCTTAAGGGAAACATTTATCTCTCACTTTAATTATTACTATTTCTGTGGCTGTAAAGATATATATATATATATATATATATATATTTCTGCCTTCAGAAGGCCGTAACAGTGAAACTAGGTATTGATCTAGATATTTGGTCATTTCGTCCTGCCTCACCATTAATATCATGTCAGCATCAGTCCATGCTGTGGTTGACCTCACAAATGGCCCCCTTTTGTTCCCTTTGGAGTTCAATGATATACTATTCTGAAACCTAAATCAATGAATGAATATGAAATTTGTAGTAATATTCCACGACCCGAGGCCTCTGCTATTGCATTGATCGGATGTGGGTTGATTAGTCGATTTAGAGAACCAGCTCTCTCTCTTTTCCATGAATTTGTGGTTGACTATGTGGATCTACTGTGACAGAGTTTACACCATAGGGCATTTGTTAATTTCTCCCCTAACAAAAGTATACTACTTTATTCCTGCTGAACTGCTTCATATTTGAAATGCAGTGCTTTGCTGAATCTAAGAAATACAAAATAGTATAGAAAACAGTATCTTTTGCTCATTATATAAATGTTGGTCTCTGTTGTAAATGGCCTTATTTTCCCCCTTTCTATTTTTCTTTACAATGTATTGTTGACATTGTGTTAAGTTGTGGGACACATCATACCTGCAGCTAATTGACTTTCTGAAGTATTTTCCCTTGTACAACACCAGAAGGACTGTGTAATTATTCATATTTATAGTGATTCTTGAGATTCTATCTTGTGCGCAGTGCTCTCTTTTTACAGCTAATGTTAAGCTATGATTTGCTGAAAGGGCGTGGACCATTGATAGAACCTGTGTTGGGTTTCAAACATATGAATGTAGATTTTATTGACATCATGTTATACCTCTTTACAGCTGAATCCATACATATTGGGTATCAGTACACTGCCACATCTACCCAAAAGGTCAGCTTTTACATTTACTTTCTGTAGTGCTGCAAGCCAAAGTGACCTGACATACTTGTAAAAATTTGTGTAAAGTAGATTTTTGTCAGCCTCTTATTTTTATGCAAATATGGAAAGTATAGCCTGGCTTGATGGATCAGCCACTAGAGTCAGTATTATGGCAGTCTGAATGACCTATGCTTGCAGAATTCACCTGTCAGGCAGGGCCCTATCACAGCTGACATACATGAAATGATCAATCTAATCAATAATCCATAACAAGACTTCAGTAGCTGTCCCACCCTTCTGAATAAACATGTGAATGACCTGGCAACCTCAAATGAGGAGAAAACTCTCTAGGGATTTCATTAACTAGTTGAGTCTAAGGTCTGGGGAGGTCATTATTTGAATTTAAATTTGTTTAGTGTGTCGTATTTCAGACAGCCAGGATGCAGGCAGTGACAAGCTAGTTGGTGGCTCCAATGTTGCCTGTCCAAGGTTTGAGAAGTCAAAGAGCCATCTGTCACAGAATTGTGGAACACACAAAAGAACAATAGAGCTGGGGACATACCTGCCAAGGATCTTTTCAAGTTCTCCTGATCATTAATAGACATATTGAATGCAAACTATTTTTCCTCTGATTTTGGTATTTATTTTTGGTAATTTTCAACTTTTGATCCATGAACAGATTAAGTCATTAAAATGTACTGTTGTTTTAGTGAGGTAACAGGTAATACAGAACCTTCTGACATTATTTAAATTGGTGTCTGTTTCATCAGCTCTATTGTAGCTGCTTATTTGCATTTTTTTCTTATTAGTAGGTCACCTTTCTAATAAAAGATGGACACTGGGCATTTGCTGATACACCACTTGCCCACGAGCCCTGGCAAAGGGTGTTTCTAAAAATAGTTGTCAAGATTTTGATCTGTGGCTCATACCTTCTTCAATAAATAAGCGTAAGGAAAGAGAGAACTTGGCCCTTACCACATTGCCTGTGGGAAGCCATGGAGGTAGACTGCCTCATTGCTGTTTTTAGGTCTATTACTTTGTGTTGACCTAATCATGCAGTGTAACCCTCTGAAAATCCCTCAGCCTTACTCTGTGAGTCATTTGGTACAATCCAGTGCATGTTGTTAAAAGTATAATATAAAATATGATATTTGGTGATGATACTGTCTTTCTAGCATATGAACATCTTATTATGGATATAATTGTTATTGAACTTTCCATTCAATATTGCATATTTCAAAATATGTTAGTTGCACTCACTATTCTCATCAGCTTATGAAATCACTTAACATGTTTTTGTAATGTTTTTAGATTGTTGAAATTTTATTTATAAATGCATTGTAAAAGTAAACACTAGCATTGTGTTTACTTTCTAACCCTGCTATTTTTTAAGGAGTCCTGAGTTGTACTTCATAAGCTTAAACTTTGCATATATTTGTGATTTGAGATGGAAAGGGAATCCAAGTTCCGGCTGCCACCAGCTTGACTGGCACGCTGTCAGCTCTTGCTTTTCATGAATTGGCAATGGTCTCATTTAGGACCCTGAGATATGTGTCTGGCTGGACAGAATGAGTGCACTTTGCATGTTCTTCAAGAGACAACCACTCCGCGCTGCCACGTAGTGAGCACTGGTGCATGACAGTTGCCTTTCATCGCTGTCTTCTTAGCGCTTAACCTTTGACCCCCCCCACTTAGTCGCTGTGCAACGGTTCGAGTAGACTGGAGCGGTTCTGAATGACGGGCTTTGGCCAGCGCTGTGCTTGTCATTATTTGACTGTCAAGAGTAGCCTGCCACTCGGTTTCATCACCAGTCTCAACCTTTTGTTCAGCAGTCCATACCTCCAGCTTCCAGTGCTGTCAACCACATGATCACAAGTGCATAAAATGGCCCTGACTGAACACCCCCCTTCCTCTCTACCTTCTTCCCCCAATCATAATATAGGCAGATTTCCTCCTCACACTTGTCTCCTGTTCAGTTTATTCACATGAGTTTTACTGGGGCCAGCAGGTCAGATCTTGTTGCCATGGTAAAACGCTGAACTGTTGTCTCTAGTGAGACAGTGAGATAGGGAGAGAGAGAGTGAGTGAGAGAAAGGAAGTGGCAAAGAATGAATCAGGCAGTTTGGGCCTTGTCTTGCAGTCCCAGCCTTGTCTGGGCTGCCCTGAGCTGTGAGGTGAAGGACCCTGCCAGAGTTGGGTCAGCTGTCAGCTGCAGTGTCGATTGCAGGCTGGTCCTGTAATGTAGGGCCAGCAAAAGGTCAGCCACTGTCATTTGTTTCAGAACAGTTGAAATAGAGAGGCTCACAAGCATATCTCTGCAATAAGGTTGGAACTACTATATTATTAAAAGTCAAACTTTGTAAGAAGTGCCTGATTACTGGGCACAATAAGAAAGCATTGTTGCTTGATGAGGTTAATTGATTTATTATATTGTACTTCATGAAATTAATTTCATTTGTTAATCATGATTATTATAATTTCTACATTAATATCTACATTGATTCACCATATATTGAGTGTGGTGATAGATAACATCCATTTGTCACCATTTATTCATCAGAGCAAGTCATCAAGAGATTTATTTAGATTGCCGAAAGACTGCCAGATTTCTGTACATAAGAACAGATATGTTGAGCTAACATGGCCACATTGGTCTTTTATACTGTATGTTAAAAGTCTCAACCACTGATGCCAAACCTCAAAGAACTTATATTCTTTCCACACAGACAGTAACACTTTAGCTGTCATTTAGCCATCCTAGGAAGTGGGTCTCTTTTGATTTTAAAACAATATCTGCGATGCCCCTATTGATCCAGCTGCATGTCTGATTATAAAAAAAAAAAACAGCACAGTGCCTGGAACAGCACAGCTCCATTATAGAGGAGTTTGGAGTGGTTCTCTCTAACTCTCTCTGTCTGCCTTGCTCTCTCTCAAATTTATGATGCTGAAGAGAACTGTTACCATAGATTAATAATGGCAGATGTAAAGCACACACAAATGTTAAATAGCAGTGAATAATTTTTGCAAGTGGACCTTCATCAATGTATAATTATTAATGAATATGCCAGACATTTGTAATTCAGCAACGATGTGCATTCCACATATAAATATATATATCCTGAGGATGCAGAATTGTGTCATATTTGAATTATAGTCTTTATGGATCATGGTAATCTGAGTAAATGATTTTATATATGCAGCAGCTTCACCGCATAACTCCTCTGGAACAGACAGCTGCCATGGCATTGCGTATATTTGTAAGTCTCCACTGTGCTGGGACAACAATAGGGATTAGCGTGATGGTTCTTGAAACACTTTTTGGAGGGGGAAGCTGAGCTAATGCTCTCTTATCAGTGCCTACAGGATGCTGCTGCAACAATTTTCCTTGACTGTCAATTAGAAAGGGGATCATTAACTTCAAGAGTATAAATGTTCTAACACCAGTATTATCATGTGAAACTAAGTAGATGACAGATGTTCTTCGTTTAATTCTTTATTTGGTTTCTCCTTTTGTCTAAAAATTAATTTATGTATTTATCTTTTTTATTTTTTTTATAATCTTGGTTGCCTCAGTAGTGCCTAAGGAAATTCCTCATTTGCCATTCTTATAAGATTTGACTGGCAAATGCATACATATATCATAAAAGTAAGAGATAAATATTTAAATGAGTAGACAACCTGTGCATAGAATTCTGTACATGCACCAGAGTGTGAGAGAGAACAGAAGTGCGGCGAGCCTGTGTTTTTAGCACTGTGAAAGAATAGGCTCAGTCCTTTAAACTGTTTGAAAAGCAGAGTGAAGCTTGTAGTTTTGTTTTGAAAAGTGAACTGTTGGCGTCTTTTGTTATGGCTTTTGATTCTGCCGCTGATCAGGTGTTCCGGGGATTTCTGCTTACTCTAGTAAAATTACTGTACATCAAATAACGGATGCCTTGAGTAGTCTGTCAGAGTAGTCACACTGTATATGGGCAGCGTGAGACAGGAGCAGAGAGAGAGAGACTGCTAATAGGCACACTGGCGCAATCTCCTCTCGTCCTCTGACAGCTTCTCCCTTTTGTTCTCTCTCCCGACCCACTTTTTGCTGGGATTTGTGACACGTTTCGTGTGGTGATCAAACGAGTCAGTGACACCTGATTAGGATGTACCGCTTGTTTACAGTTGCCTGTACGAAGGACCCCCAGACAAGGGAGACTTCACCTCGACTAATTAAATTTGCACCTGGTATACCAGTTGTGACAAGAATTGGAGGAGTGTATTTATTTGTTGCTCCATGCCTCCTCACTCTCACATTTATGAATGCTCATTGCACATCTGTTAGTATGAGAGAGCAAGCCCTGTATTTTACAAATAAGTATCATCCACATAGTTCTCATAAGGTTCAAAGGAACAGGAACACTGAGGTGAATACTGAGAGAATCATATTTATTATCATGTCAGGTATTATATATTTGTAGATGAAATATCTTTTCCTGTAGACTGGCTATATTGATTTGCTTTGATATGCCCAGAAATAGTCCTCTATAGACTGGACTGGCTATGGCTCCTGTCTAAGTTCATCCTATCTAAACAACATCTTTGTGTTCAAACCTCAGCTGGCAAGACAAGGCAATCCAGGCTTACTCTTCATGAGGATGTTAGCAGGGATTATTTTTGTGCTGCTGGGAGGGATGACGAATAGTGAGGAAACCAAAATTAGTAAAACTAATCCATATGATATAGAATATATACGTCTTATATCTGAAAATTAAGATTCAGACTTATGGTCATATTTGTCAACTCGATTAAATTATTTTAAACTGTTTGTATGGCATGTAGATAATGATTATAGATAATAAACACTGAGTAGAAAATATCTGTATTAGAGCATGAATAGATTTTTGTGTCCTTTTCATTTTTTACATAGGGATATCTGAAAGTCTCCAAGAGTACATCAAATTAAGATTAAAGCTTTAAAAAATTAAATCCATATATCAATCATTCATTTTTATGTGTGTCAATGTATATGTCTGGGCAGTATATAATTACTAACTGTGCTTTCCCATGTATCCAATCATATGTGTGTGTTAGAGTCTATTGTTACAGTTACAGCCTGTATGTGTTTACATGTGTGTGTGTGTGTGTGTCTGTGTCTGTGTGTATCTGTGTCTGTGTGTGTGTGTGTGTGTGTGTGTGTGTGTGTGTATGTGGGAATGTGTGTATGTGGGAATGTGCTCTATGGGCCAGTGAGGGAATGTCACTCACACAGCCATAGGAGGTGGGCCTATGATTTGTTGCTTTCCCACCCAAGCTCAAAATTGACCTGTCCCAACTGCTGGTCATGCTGTATTACATAGGTTAGATGAAGTAATTATTTCTAGGCCACTGACTACAAGTAAGATTAATAGTTTTTGAAACGGCTATAATGGAGCGCTGACCTGACTTGGCTTAAGAATTATTTCTTATTTCACCCCAGCTCTCATCTTTCTCACCTCTGGGCTATGGTCGGATGTGATTTATATTTGTTCTGCTCAATCTGCAGGGAAAGAGGGCGGCAGTGGGACACGTCTGCCAGGATGTTTCAATCCTAATTTCAGAACGGAGTGTTCAAAGTTGTCTAAGTAGTGCAAATTTTGGAGCTACACAGACAGCAAGTTTCTTATTAAATGTGTGATCTTTTTCTTGATTTTCTTTTTGGAGAGTGCTGCAATTCAGAGTGCAGCTATTCTAAGAATTCTCTCCTCCATCAAGATTGTCAAGGACAGTTAATGAATACATTTATTAATAAATGTAACTGGAAGTGTGACTGACAAGATTTTTGAGTTTTGGTGAAGTAATGAAACTGTCCTATGAGATGCAGTGTGGCTGAATGATGAACACAAATGAATTACACACAATATTACCAGTTCTTTCAAGTTAATAACAGAAGAAACTAATGAAGGATTCCGCTGCCAAGTCATCCTGTTTCCTCAGTTCGGTTACAGCAGTTCATGCTGTTTCCCTGGTTCACTCATGCAGAAGCACAGGCCACCGAAGAGACTGTGCATTCTCTTCACCCAACCTTCTGTGGAATCCTACTCCTACTCATATGTTTCCTCCTTTTCACCTCTCCTCGAGTTGAATAGCAATGTCACGCAACAAGCACATGGGTTGTGGTTTCTGTGTAGCTGTCTCCAATTGGTCAAGCTTGTGTCTTTATTTGACTGTGACATGACAGGGTGAAATATGTTGGCTTGTGTGAGAAAGATGGCGTGTATGTGTTTGAGTGTGTGTGTGTGTGTGTTCATATATGAGTGTGTGTTTTGTGTGTGTGTGTGTGTGTGTGTGTGTGTGTTTGAGTATGCATATGTTTCTTGTTGCATTTATGTATGCACATGTATGTATGTGCACGGATAGTGTGTGTGTGTGTGTGTGTGTGTGTGTGAGAGAGAGAGAGAGAGGGAGAGAGACTGGGCTCTCTAGGCACTGTCAGCTCTGATTATTCCCCTCTGGGGAGGCTCCCTGTGTACCATTATCATTAGGCTCCAGCGCAGAAACTGTGTGGAAAGCAGCAGGAAGGCTAAATGTGCTGTTTATCCTGACAGAAGATGCTCACAGCTCCGCAGTGACAGTAAGAGGGGGTGCTAACAGTAGTACACAAGTTGTAAAAATTGCAGTTGAAGTAAAACAGAGTAATTATACCCCTGATCTGCTATGCTATGTTTTTTTTTATTATGTTTCACAAAATTTTCATATTTTTGTTTTATATGTCAGCAAATCATATTTGGCCTTTTTGTATAGGCCACACTCCAGCGTTGGATCTTGGGGCCTATTTGATAATGGTCGTCAGTGGTTTCCCTGAAAACACCTAATGGAAACATATCTCTTCAAAATGTAGACAAAGCTATCTTGTTCAGAATCCCAGAATGCATCCATCCTCTCTATGTGAAGATATGTGTCTACTGTAAGTAGGCTCTGCAGTTACAACTTTGGTTCAAGTGGGACCTGCACTCAGCTTGCATTGCCTCAGATGCATTATAGAAGGGGAGTTGCTGAACTGTCACTAGGTGGCACTTGGATATCATCATATCTTAGGCAAGCTCCTTTGCTCCCTTGCTACCTTTTCCGCTGAATGAACTTCAGATGTCAGTGTTTATTTTATTGTTTAAGGGCATAGTGTAATATATTCACCCCCGTTCCAACCAGCCATTAAATACCCCAGAACATGCCCTTCTCTGGCTCTACTCTGTTAACTGTTCTGATTTGGTGTAATAATTAGCAGAATTGAACACTAACGGGGGTGTTTAGCAGCACCTGCCATTTATTTTGGAAGCATCTCTGTACGTGACAGAATGAGGATTCTTAGCTATGTATCAGAACTGCTGTTGTTTTAAGTGGCTTCATATTAACCCTAACTGCAGCATATGCACTCACTGCAGCACAAACAATTACATTTTCAAATCAGCCCACTGTAGTGGCTTAGTAAACCTCTTCACTGTTACTCTTTCACCATTTGGGCTATTGGGAAAAGTCAAAAGAAGATTATGGTATTAAATTCCTGGTAGAATATGTCGCTTTGTCCAGAATTACTGAGGAAGAAATAAAATAAATCATATCCTAGGCAAACTAAATTCCTTCTGCCTTATCTGGATTGTGTTCATGTAAACTCTCCATGATATATTTCGTTTTGCAAGATTCCTGGAATTGTAGTCATCATATTTGAAATGAAGTTAACATTTTTGTTAATATCTTACCACCAATTCAGTATTAATCTAGTCTGGGTTTAGGGGGTAACAATCAATTGTGTTTTAGATTAGAGTATTGAACAGCAAGACGGTATTGTAATGATGACTGTGTTCATATTATTACTAGAATGAAATTAATAATAAAATTGATGCTGTATATTTATTTTAACCACTGTTCTTTTTCTATACAAAGGTAAATTATTTCAGTATTTCCTTTGGTCCTTTGACCAAAATATAAAAACAAAAATGATTTAAAAAAATAGTTTTTAGTTTACATAACTGATTTGGAAGCCTCATTCCTGTGTTTTCTATAGAGACAAATAACTGTTGTATCAGCTTCATTTGCCATTGCATTTTGTCATTGAAAAAATTAAATATGTCTTCGTCAATACACAGATGTTACACAGAAATTTGGAAATAACATTGTATGTTGCTGTTATTCAATATACAATATATCTACTATGTATACATTCATACATATTATTTATACTAATATTTTGATAATAACACTTTGAGCAATGAGTTAATAATGTATATATTATTAACTAATTGCTCAAATTATTGTAGATATTATTGATACTTTGGAAATTTTGACATATAAATTAAATCCAGAAATCTGTAAAATAAGTCAAAAATTGAATGTAAATGTCAAAAATTGTCAATAAACCCATTTTGTAAGACAAGTCAAATGTTTAGTATACATGTCTATATCTGGTTGGAGCTGCACCTTTCTTTGTTGTGAGAGCAGGATACATTGGGAAAAGACACACGGCAGATTTGTACATGAAAGTTTTATTGAATTGTTGTCTGAAAAAATACTTGAAATCCTTCACCTTATGAAGAAAATGTCAACTTGCAGCCATTATAAAGGTTGTCTCCACATGGCTAAAGAGCGTGACAGCTACTGTAGTTGAAATTTAATGCTCTGGCTGCTTATTGATCCACAGTGCAGCTGGTAAGGAGGGCAGAAGCAGAGAGCAGGGAGGCCCAGGCTGGGGTCTGTCCTTGACACTGCCTGTGGGACTGGCTCTGAGGACAACTCACTTCCTCTGCTCTCTCACCGTACACCCTGCACTTTGCACAACGATATTGATTTTAGAACAGGCCAGCATCAAGCTCTTTTCTCCCTGCCTGATGAAAGCTTTATAAAGCCCTGACATCTCCTTGACTGGACCTCAGGATACTGCTTTGCTGTAGAACAACAGATTGCCTGTACTGCTAAAACTGCTAATCACTGTCTCTTAATCAATGCTCTTCTTGCAGAGTCAGATAGCCAGTAGATACTAAAAGACAGCAACGTAAGTGTTTTGTGACACTGTGTTCAAATCTGACACTTGGTAAAGGTCATCAAAGCAAAATATTTTTGTGTGTGTCTGTGTATAACCTTGTGGATGTGAATAAAATAGATGGTGGAAACCACAGATGTATTGAAAACCACTTACATTGACAGATTTCCTCTGGGCTATCCATGCCATTTTTTTGCTGGGTGAATTTCTCCATACTTTGTTATGATTGATTTGGAAATTCCTTCTTCATTCACATTTGCTGACAGTTACACCTGCTGTAGAACAGCTCGAGCAGTGCTATGTTTGTGGGTGGGTGAGTGAGAAAGCATGTCAGAAAGGAGGGGAGGGGGCTAAGCAAATAGCCCCTGGTGTCTATGCAGAATTGTTGGAAATGAACTGCGTTGGAGTAATTAATGATTCATCAACATGGCAGTCCAGATGATGTGATTTAAGAAATGCTCTAAACAAGGCATGACAGGTCTGCTGTGCGGGGCCACCTGTAAAATATAGGCCACATGAGAGGAAAGATGGATGGATAGATCTTCATATTAATGATCCCACCTTCTACCAGCTAACCTACTGTGGAGTGGAATGAACAATGTTCCCTTCTAGACTGAAACAACAATTAGTGGACCTTTAACTTCCCATTGTTTGCCTCTGAGAGGGAGCGCTGGCCACTGAGCCATTTTTCATGGGCAGCCTGCTTTGTTTTTAACAGAAATAAACTCTTTAGCGGCCAGTGAGTGCTTGCTCTAGTGTGTGTGTGTGTGTATGTGCGTGTGTGTGTGTGTGTGTGTGTGTGTGTGTGTGTGTGTGTGTGTGTGTGTGTGTGTGTGTGTGTGTGTGTGTGTGTGTGGAAAGGCCAGAGGGAAACCTGTGATTTATTGCCGGGGCTAACCAAGGTTTCAGTTCCAGCACAAAAGCAAGCCGCGGCTTGGCACTTCAGAATAGAAAGCAGGTGTAAGATTAATGTCGGGTTTGTCAACAGTGAGTTAATTGTTACTTGTGCGTAATACAACGTGGGCCAACAGAAATCTTGTTGTTATTGTTATGCATTCAGCAGCTTTTCATTTCTGCCCCTTGAAGATATTTTTAATTATTGACACCAATGATGTAGGTGACCATTGTTTATGTAACTGTGCAAACCAATCTCCTTCAGGCAGCTAATGGCTGTGTCCACTGAAGTGCCAAGAAGTTCACACGGTGGAATGAATATGCATCTTCACACCTTGAGAGCTTCCCAGAATAAACTACTTCCATTAGAATGGCACTGTCACGCTGATCTTTAGGTGTTTTTAATCAGTGATTCATTTATGAGGGTGTGTTGATGGAGTTCAGTTACTTATCACCAACCCACCCCCAGTCATTACAATCGTCAATGAAAACTGCTGGTATGCAAGTTCCATAGAGGACACTGCAACAAATATTTTTGAGAAAATATTTCTCAGCTCAAAAGTAAATTATAAAATAAATTAATGTTTTAAAATATTTTTCTTCATTCGCCCCATTTTTATTGCAAGATTTCTTCTTAAAGTTAACTTGAACCATTTTTAAATAAAAGTTTAGAAGATTAAATTTGTGTTAGAGAAAAATATGAGCAACAATTTAGTTCAAAGTTTTCTAAAATGAATTCATTCTCATTTTCAGAGAAATAATCTTGAAATGAGTAATACACAAATATATATGTATTTTGCACGTATATTAAATGCATATCCAAACAACTGGAAAAAGTGGAAAAAAATAATGAATGAAGTCCTGTGAGGTTTACTCCTGTTTTAATTCATGGTGCCAAACAGAGACTGGATTAAAAAAATCCAAATAATTTTAAAATTAAATTTTAAAAATGCACAAAGTAAACGGTCTTCTTCTCTCTATTGGTGAAAGCAGCCCAACTTTGCAGCAGTCTGTGCTGTGAGAATGTGCTGCAATGCTAGAGTCAGACCACAGGGATGTGGTGGTACAGTGCGTGTGAGAGTGCTGGTATTTGAACAAGACCTGACAGTGTGCGATGGCACATATGTGCTGTTTCATCTCACTGCCATATCAGTAAGGGAGAGACATGCCCTCTGCATGAGCTATCTAACGTAGGTCAGTGTTTGAAACCCAGTGCCTTGTCTGGGCTCAAGGCTCTGCTAGGTGAAGCTGTTTGCTCAGGTGTGTGGGCCATCCTTCTTTTTCTATCCAAACCTCAAAAATTGAGGGAGCTGTTCACTCGCCTCTCTCACAGCACATTCCTAGAGCCCGGTGACACCCACTCCCCAGATTTTGCGACTAAGAGACAAACGGGGCAGTGCGGAAACGGTTTTGATGCCCCTGCTGGTAATGCCGTGGGTGTCTGATGTTTTACAGGCTACTTGTCAAAATGTTTGATTCCCTGTCAGTATTTATGTGAGCAGACCATTTGTGAGATTGGTGTCACACATATGAATAGTTTGCTGTATAAACAAGGAGCTCTATTGCAGATCTGCTGCAGAGCTGTGTTTCTCGCCTTCTCGGGGCATGGTGCAGGAATTCCCCCAGCCTGGGTGTGACTCTCCTGGTTTGGATGTTGGACTTCCTCTCTCTTGCTCCAGTCTCAGTGTGCTTTTGGCCAGCTGTGGGATTCAATTAGAAGGAGCCCGGCACTTGTTCAGTGCCACGTCCTTCACATCCTCCCCACAAACATGTGTGCTTTGCTCTGCTGACACTAAGCGCGAGGCAAAAAAAGCACTTGCCTGGCAAATGTTCGCAACTACCAGCAATATGAAAATGTAGCACTACTGTGGTTATTCTAAGCAAAGACTATCATAGGGGTGTACATCAATTTCTAGTGAACAAAGTGCTTTGAAGAAAAAAATACTACTGTGATTTTTTTATTGTGATCCAGTTTGTTGTAATGTCTTGCAAAAAGGGAAAAGATGAAGAGTTATGATTTCATAAAGTGGTATGATAAACAAATAGGACAAATAGCTTCAATCCTGTCACTGCACAAAATGGGCCTTGATCTGAGAACATTTCTCAACAGAAGCGTTGATATATGTAACATACTGTCTGTTGGAAGACATAATCAAAACAAGAAAAGATTAAAAACCACATCAGATAGATCTCACTGTAAAGAGGGGTGCCATTTTATGGTAAAGCATCCGTTATTATTATATTATTAATCCCACGATTTTATGGCCATGAAAGTGGGTCTTTCTCTACATTTTTTTGTTATGTTTTCAAAGACACACTGTTCTGATATTGCCACAGAGCCCATCTGTTATGGTGTGGTTGGGGTTTTTGTGGAATTTGCAAGCGGCTTGATGTATTTGACATGTGCGTGACAGCTTCGTTGTGTATGAGTAGAGTAGCGGCAGTGGGCTGGCCAGCCCAGCTGTGTGTATTTGTCTGCACATCAGACTGAGTAGACGCAGTTAGCCAGGGCTGACAAACCCCATAACCCCCCTCACCCAACCCCCCACAAGCCCCAGTTTCCCCTCCACCCAGCTTAATGTACAGAGTTTTTGCCCCGCTCTGACATTTGATGCTGACAATGAATATGTGTGAGGTTGTCTGTTTTGTTTTCTTCCTCTCAGCCTTTGAGTAGCAACTAGCCACAAATTTTAAACATGTAAACCTTGTGTGCTCACATCCTTTATTTTTTTTTTCGCTTGTTCTAGTCCTATTGTGTATGCAAGAGTGTTATTTTTCGATAATTTTGAATTTTAATTTATAATTAATTGAATATTTAAAAATAATTGAATATTTTCAACATAAAAAGGTTTAGGAGGGCCTTGATTTAGTGTGTCTCAGTCAACAACAGTGTTGCATTGTTTTGTGGAGAATCTGGAAAAAGTGAATAAAAACTGCAGTGTATGTCACAATGACAACATCGTCTTTTATTCTTTGCTTTTTTAAATATTTCATTTATGCTTTGCATCAGGACATAACCTTTGTATGTTTGCAGTTTGATGTTATTAACAGCACGTTTTATTTCCTGTTAAAAGTCAGCCATATTTTTGGCAGGGCACTCTCACATTCCTAAAACGTCCCATATGCAATCTCTGGCATTATTAGGCTTTCAGAAATATGAGATGTGCGCTGTAAATGTCTAAGATTATATATGAGGCACGCTTTCTTTCAACATCAGACTGCTATTTGCTCTGATATAAAAATAGTAACCAGTTCTCACTGTTGTATAAAGGGGAAAAAAGATTGAAAGGTCTCACGGTAAGAATGGGCCTTTGACGTCGCTCTCCGCAGTGAATTGAATGGGATCCAGTCTTTATGCACCTGTGTGAAATGAATAGAATGTGGATGGAGGGAAGAGTTACACATGTAAAATTTATTTGAGTATCACAGTTTTACTTTGTTTTTTATTAGATTTACAGGTCTGAATGGAATGTACTCCAATAAAAGTGCTTTGATCCATCTGCCAGGTTCTGTTTTATTAGAAGGACAAAGTACAGCACAGGGCATATTTTATAAAGTTGTGAGAAACCCTACTGCAGCTTTAAAAAAATCACAGAAATAAAAGAGGAGGATAAAGGTGACTGTAGAAATGTCAGTGTTTAAAATTGCGTCAAGCAAATGCATTATTTTTCTCTTCACTAGACATGTAATATAATAAGGATACAATAATTCACCCACATCTCCACAAGTGTGGAAATGACTGGGGAAGAAGGGCAAATACAAATGACAGCTAGCTTTCGAAATGGAATTCAGCGCCTCCAGAGCCAACATATGCAGAAGAAACAAAGCCTTAGTGGAAATATCTTCTTCACTAATGATCATAGACCAGCGACTGCTAATATACCAGCACTCATAAAACAACATTTTTTTCTAATATTGAAAACAAATTTGTTACTTTCTAAGAAAAAAATATTGTTCCTTCACCTTAGAAAAACATTGAATTGTGATATTTAATGAATTTTATTTTGATAGACATGCAAGAAATACTACATTTAACAGAATGGATCTTAGAGCACTGTGTCACATTGTAATATGTCACATTTATATTGTGGTCAGCATACGTGTCTCATTTTCCTCAGAGATAAAGGATTCTGTTGGCTCTGATTAGCATATCCTCCTCCTCCCCAACTTGACTCTGGGCTCCCAGAGCACAAAGGACCTTTTTGCATCATGGGCCTTCCCATGCTGCACTTCTGCAGACTTCAGGGACCATGGAAGGAAGCTTTTACATATTGATATTCTATTCTTATAATCACCATAAAATGACACTAGCTGAAATGAGAATCTTTTAAATTCACAGGAAAAGAACCAAACCACAAAATTACATATTTTAGACAAAGCTATGAGAGCATTTCATTTCTGCTCTGTAGTATATGTTTTTTCCTGCACAGACCGTCTGGGGTAGAGTGTACATGGCAGTGGCTATTAAGTATGTGTCTTGGCTTCTCCTGCAGAGAGGTCCAGTTGCTTTGGTCTGGCACTAAGGCAGGCTGGCTCACTGCCCCTGGATCTGCACGGCTGTGCTCTGCCCTGCCCATTCTGTGTGCTCTGCTGTGCTGCGGGTTCTGGTACAAACCTGGAGGGAGATGTTCTCATTGCTGTGTCCTATGTGCTGAAGTTATTACTGTCATCTTTGTGCTATATGCACCATGTCTATTTCCTTCCCCCATGGTAAATGCTCAGCTTTTGGCATCATAATCTGTAGGGCTTTTTAATATGACTGAATCAAGCCATCCTTTAGCTCTTATAGTACGCTTGATGCTACATCTGATACCAGCACCTACAGCAGCTGCTCCAATTGAAACACATTTTTGAATTGATCTCATATCAGAATTATGGTTTTGATACAGTCAGGGTGGTATGAAATGTCATCACAACCAATGTCAGTTAGTCTTATCACAAGAGTGGTGAAATTACAGCTGTTACATTGTACATTCAAAATGGTGCTTTGAGGTACAGAGATGGCACAACACTGAACAAATAACTGCTCTGTTCCTGAATGCAAATAAACTTGAACCAGTTTTCCAGTGGCAAGAGATGTCTCAATTATTCTGTAGTATTTAATGTATGTTTAGACAGGTAAATATGGATAGATATCAGATGAGGCGTCACATCATATTCATGTCCAATGAGAGTAGGTATCTGAAGGATTCAACTGGGTCTTTTAAAGAAAAAACTGGCAAAATGGAATTTTAGAAAAAAATTCAGTTAGAGAGTCCTTCTACTGAATTACTGACATCAGTAGCAGAAGAGCAACACCGTAAGGAATTAAAATAGTTTGCAAGTATTGCTGGTGATCCTGTCTACTAAGGGGAGCAATTCTGAGACTTCATTATCATTTAACAAGCTGTATATATCTGATCAAAATATGGAAACAATGGCATTTATCACAGCACAGCAGCCTGCTAAGTTCCCATCTCTGTTGCAGTTATGTTCTAGGTACTGTAGCCCACACTGAGACGTGCTAAAGGGAAACACCTGTTTTAAAGGTCTGTTGAGAGTTTTTCCTGACCCAGTTGAACTTTAACCTGTGTGGCGCTTACTTCAATTGCACCATGACCATGACGTGTACTGTATGTATTCTACAGCTGTGCCTTTATAGGTAAAATGTACCTCTTGGCGGCACACTCTTTGAAGAAAACATGATCAAACCTAACAGTGTTACCCACAGCCCATTACTCACAAAGTAATTATTGCTTTGCTTGTATATGTCTGTGAAATCACCTGACTCACTATCTAAACTGCTGCTGTGAACAAGCTGTCTTCCAGAATTTTATGTTATATATCTCTTGTGATCTGAGCCCTAGAAATGCAGCTGTTAATTTAATAATAGCATTATATGTTTGATCAGCAGATGTCTCTATCCAGGGTGTCTTGTTGTACATATCTTTACATGCTCGGAAGGCAACAATTTCCTTGGAAAAACCCCAGAAACACAATCATTCTTTTTTTTTTCTCTGTCTTTCACCTCTGCTATTTTATCTTTCTTCACTCTTTTCATTTTACACCGTCTGCTTCTTTGGCTCTCTCTGTGTCATTCCATTAGAAACACCACAGCTGCTCAAGTTCAGTGGAAGCCCACTAAAACAGGACTTTCCCTCTTGGAATGGAAGCCTGCCTTGCATTTTCATACCCCATTACACTCCAGGAGTAATGTCATTTGCAGCTTTCAGAAGGCATTTGCAGGAAATTAAGTTACAATTTATCTCAGCAGAGTAAAGAAAAAGGAAGACGGGGAGAGAGCCATAGAAAGACTTTAGTATTGATTTGGCTGAAGGGCATAGTGTAGACCTTGTTTTCCCATTTGTGTAGTGAATGATAGGAAAACCTGGAGAAGAGGCACTGGGCCTAATCCAGCTAGGAGACGAACCAGAGGAAGAACAGCCTTTTCATTACTCTGTCCTTTTTCCACCTCCCCTTCACTCTTACACCACTGTCATTCTATGTGTCTTGGATCAGACTGCCCCAATAATTCATACTTCACATGCATTCATAACAATAATTCATAGTTCACATGCATAATTAAAGGTGGATAAATTGTGCCTTATCTTGATAATATTTTTACCTGTAGTACTATAATGAATATAGAATGAAATTACCAAAGACTGTTAGATCATACAAAAAGGAAAATGCCTTTGATGATTGCTGGTGAGTGATTAAAGAGGTGAGAGACTTAAATCTGTTGCTGGTTGTATGGACAAATATTCACTCAGTGACATGGCCAGTTGGGGTGTAAGGCTGAATGTGGCTTGGTACATCAACAGTATTGGCCTGGTACTTCAGCTGTGAGTCTGAGAGTGGTTTTACATGCAAGGATCTATGCTTTGAAGAGGTTCACATACAGATATAGGGAACAGGGTTCACACAAGCCTCAGTGTGGTGAGGATCAAACATGCTGATACCCTGACTTTGTCTTGGTGGATAGGTCAATACCAGGGTCATTTAATCAGTCATTTACATATATTCTCATGAACGTGTATGCTGGCATGCATACATACTCATACATTCATGCTCACACTCGTGCGCGCACACACACACACAGACACACACACACACACACATACACACGCACATGCAAATGCACTCACATACACATATGTGCATTTATTCAAAATGCCTGGAAACACTTCCACTCCATTACCTCAGCAAGATGAAAGAAGCTGCTACCTTGTTGTCAGATATTTCAGTTCAGGATTATTCCCTCCCAGAGGAAGTGTGCATGTATCAGGGCTGGATTCAGTGCTGACTCGCTCCTTTCATCTGTGTGTGTGCAACACTGAGCTGGACAAGAAGCCCAATTCCCTGGACGGGAGTTTGCCTTTACATGTAGTCCTGGGCCCCATGAAATCGTCTCCGTCTGAGAGGTTAAGAAAACCAAATGTTATTTTATTAAGTACTGTGACCTCATCTTGATCATGTCTAGATGGAAATATGAGGCCGGCAGCAGCGATGGTGCTTCTTGGACACGGGGCATAAATCAGGCCTTTATGCTGATGTGTCCAGCAGATGCCTCGGCTCCTGCAGACTTTTATTTCACGTGTTTCGTATTGAGAGGCCCCTCCAATGGGCTGTTTGATGTGCCTGGAACTGGTCGCTCTCCAATTACCACCATGGGATCAACTTGCCTTGTACAGCACACTTCTACGCGTCATGGCCCAGTATTTCCTTTATACATTTTTAAGAGCTCCACACCCAGACTTTTGTTTGATCACTCACACTGATGACTGTCTTTTTTCCTAAAAAAAGACTCCTTCCTCTGCTTCTTCTTCTTTGTTTGCTCAGATTTTCTCTGTGTCCATGCACATCTGTGTAGAATCCATGCAGTAGGCATAGAATCCATCATTCTTTTTATGTTTCCTGAGATGTCATACAAGCACAACATGGTTGTTCCAGTCAGGTATCTGTCTGAAATCCAAATTGATGGAATTGATTTACAGGGGCGAATGGTCAAAACGAACTCAGGAATTACCACTGAATAGTATTTTTAATGATGGAATTAGAATAGGAATCAGCCAGAGTGACTAGATGGGAATTGAGATCAAAATCAGTTTATAAAACAGGCCCAATGAAATGAAACAAGAAAACGGAACACACTATAACTCTGTTGAAACATTTATGGTTCTAAAAAGTCAACATATCACATAGGCATTTTTTTTAGTTTGCCATGATCAAGGGGCAAAACACAACAATTACATTCAGTCATACATTGCACTGCAGATGTTTACATTATACATAGATGATATCACTTAGTTGTGAATGCATGCTGAAAAATAAAATACATCTTGCACAGTTCAGAATAAGCTGTGTGATAATTATGTTATAATGATATAATTATGTTATAATTACGTTTATGATGATTGTGATAGAATCAGCATGCCTGTCTCCATAACCTATGTATATTTTTTATCATCATTTGTCAATGTCTTGTCCTTTGAACTGCTAAAAGTGAAGCACACATCTGCAGATTTAATCACTGTGTTACTACTACTATGGAATTTAAATGGTTAAAAAAGGAACAATGCAGCCCACCAGGCTTGTTTAATAATAACATTTCCAGGACAAATGCCATGGAGACTTCAGAAAAAGACTTGACCCAATATGTTTGAAAGCATTTTCCTCCATCAATTAGCAAAGGACAGGTGGCACCAGACAATGAGAATAAAGGTAAATATTTTTACAGCAGTTTAACTGATTTTACAACTGTGCACAATGGGAAGAAGGACAGATTGTCAGAGATAATATACTGTTAGTCATAAAATATACTAAAGACTAAATGATTTTACCATGAGACATAAACACAGACAGTCTTGTGATGGAAAAAATTTGAACTTTTTTCTTGAAGATATTGAAATCTCAGACTTAATTACATGTTTAAGAGCACATGACTTTCTGACACAAGTATTATGAGGTATTATCATTATTTCCTTTAAGCAATGGTGATAGCTCAGTCATGGTGAAATGTCACTCAGGATAGTGACAGAATACAGCAACAAAAAAAAACAAAACAAAAAAAAAAAAAACAAAAGAGAAATACAAAAAGATTATCCCTGTTCTTCCTTAAACAGCTTATGACATTTGTTCAAGCTTTTGCAAATAAGATGGCCCTATCTTGGAAGATTAGATTTCATCTTTAATATCCTTCCCAGTGTCGGATTAAAGTTGATTATGGGTTGTCTCTTAATCTGTCTTTAGATGATGTGAACAGCACTGGGATATGGTGTATTTCAGCTCTGCACACAGAGTGACAGAGGTGAGAGGGCAAACGAGATGACGAAATGGGTGTGGGGCCGGGAGAAGGGGGGTGGGGCCTCTTCATTACATCTGCCAAACTCTACCCTTTATTAAACCTGCTCTGTTATTGACTGACTGTTTTTGGCAGTGTGGCTAGTTACAGCCACCATTTCAGTGTGTCATCACTATACCCCGTTCATTCAGTTAAAACTTTGGCTAGCTATGATTTATTCTACCAGAGGCATGTATATTGACAGACATAAACAGGGTTTGCAATGGTTGCAATAATCATCTGATTTGACTTTGAAGGCTGGAATATGAATGGAAAGCATTTCACTTCAGTCACCTGAACACATTTATGTGCCATTTGCCCTCTGCTCATTATTGTAGCTGTGTTGCAGGTGCAGATGTACTTACATTTCTTGTTGAATTTTTTCAGCCCATTTTTTTCTCATTCAGTTTTTGAGCCATCAATCTGAACTTTTCTCTGAACTAAACCTTTCAGAATAATAATGGTAACACTAATCATTTTATTTTTTAGATAAGGAAATACCTATATTAGTTGTTTCTTTCTTATTATGTTCAACTGCAAACATACTTTTTCATACTTAATTGCATACATACTTATGTTAAAACACAGAGAGTAATAAGTATTTTTACAGACCTGTTTTTCCATGTGTGATTAAGTCAATAGCAACTTTTAAAAGATTAACAACGCATGTTTTTGTTAACATCTAGTCTACTACCATTTCGGCTCCTTCTGTGTCACCTACAGTATGGTTTAACTCCTTGTGAAAATTAGTTTTGTGTATTGGACATTTATTTTTGATCAGACTTCGAACTTACTAAGTATCACACCTGGCATACAAAGAAACAACAAATATTGTTCATGGAAAACTGCTCATTGAAGCTTCATGTTTTCTTGCTTTTGGGTCAACGCTTTACTCTCTTTGAAATACTGAACTGATGACAATTCTGTTTCCAGGTTCCTTTCAAGATGTTTAATGTAGATATATAAATATTACAAATGTTCCAGTCTACTAGTCTTTGTTTACCCTGGAGAAACTGAAAGAGCCATAATACTTGTTCCCTTGCCATTGTTATGGTGCAGATTCTAATTGTATTTTACATCTAACAGAGTGTTTTATCCATGGTCCAAACAGTGGATGGCCTACAATAAGCAGAGCGTAGTGCAGTCGCTGAGTGTAGGTAGGTTAGTGTAGGTGCATTGGAGATTAGTAGGTCTAGGACACTATCCCTTGGCCTACTCTTGGCTAGCCAGCTGGGCAGTATTCACAACATGGCCATGGTTCATAGAGGTGGATGCCCTGTCATGTCTTCCATGCCCTGTGCTCTAACACCTTTCCTCACTAAGAGCAGAAACCTCCATACCTAATGCTCATTAACATTAAAAACACAACAGCCTCACACTTTCTCCATACATGCCAAAACATGTAGGTGCTACACACTCACCTATAAATATGTTAAAATGTCTCAAAATTTAGATGAAATATGTACTTCTATCATTGCTTTATGACATTTGAAAATATAGTGCATATGTTATGTTTATATGTATAAAAGTCTTCAATTCAAAATTGCAATATGATATATCATGTACCTCTGTTACTGTAATGTATACTGTAATGTATCATTATATCCAAAAATACAGAAAATTCATTTACATCAGTTTGTGCATCATTGTAACCCAAATGTTATGTGAGTACACACAGTATGTAAATGTGTAAACACACATCTCTCACAAGGTGTTTTAGTGTCACTTTTTTGAGTGTCAGCTGAGACAGTAAATCTATTTACCTAAACCTGTTATGTTAAAGATCATGCATAATGTTGCCTCATGCAGATAAATGGCTAGATGCGGTTGGAAGGCAACGAAGGCATAGACATTGTTCACAGAGGCAGCCTGCAGTGCCCTGCAGGAGACTGAGGGTTAAAGAGGTGGCGTAGGCCGCACTGCAGGCAGTCCCAGAGACCCACGCTACAAGCTCACAGGAAACCACAGCAAAATCTCACCACACAGTAACCAGGTGTTATGACAGATGAGCTCCATGAGAGGTTGTTTAAAGGTTGTACCCGATATTTATAATTCAGAGCAAAAGGAATGGATATCTCTGGGAACAGCTCCATCACTGACACAGCACCACCTTTGCTGGTTACGGAGCTCAATATAAGGTCGACACATCGCATAGGATTACGGCACAAACCATTGTTGGGGGTTGTTGTCATTTATTTTGGAAAAACAGGACACTATTTATAAAAGGCAGGGAAATGCAGCTGGGAGGTCAGTGGCTCTACCTAGTGTTAGGATGATCGATTGGGCTATTTGTTTCAAGTTGCCCATGAGGGCCTAGCCCATACTTCAATGATTTATTGTTGTTTTAGTTATTTATTATTTTTCCAGGTTTCCCATTGGCCTGAGTATTTTGTGCAGGCCTTGTCTGACATACACTTCCAAATAATGAACATGCAATGACTTAAAGCCAGAGTGACCGAGCCCTTGCTTTATTGGGTGTTTTCTCAAAAATGGACTGTTGTACATCTTCATTGCACAACACCTCAGGTTTTCACAGTGGATGCCATTGCATACTGTTGGGTCTGTTCCTGCTGATGGTGATAAAGCTGAATGTTTTCCATCCAAAAATTCAGTGTTGTGAAGGACATGGCATGAAGGTAAGAATTGGGTGGAAATACCACATACTGCACTGCAGAAAGTCACAACTGAAGGAGAGTCACTCTAGTTTCTAACAAGGATTCAGATGACAATCTGTCCCTTGTCTTTAATCTTTCTCTTCCTGCTACCAAGATTTGCATCATCTTTGTACTGTATCATGGAAAGCAAACAAAAGAAAAGTTGGGTGTCTGGCTTTGAAATGGAAATTCTCTGCTGAAGTTTCTTATCTTATTTAAAGCCATGCTGCCCCTGTCCAGGTGGGTGTGCAGAATCCTGTGTAAGACCATTCAGGAGAACTCTGTGAGGCCTGTCCTGGAGCAGTAAATATTTGTAGAGGGGACAAATGAAATCCCACGCACATTGAAGGTGTTTCTATGGAATAAAAGAGGGGGGACAGAAAGTGCTCATGTGCTCACGCCCTCCGGTGTCCTATTTTATTGAGCTGATTCTTTTCTGGGTCTCTGTGGGGGCTCTACAGAGTGTGAGCGAGCATTTCCGAATGCCCCAGCAGTGCTGAAGATGCAATTACCACACCTCCTAGGCTGGATCCAGCCACACGGCCTGCTGCGCGGTGCGCTCCCGGCCAGCTCGCCTCACAAATGAATTAAGATATCGGGCCCTGCTGGCAGATGATTGTTTGGTCAGTTGCAATTTGCAGGGAGAAATATATGATTGCACAGCTCTGATTGATGGCTGGTCTGCTGAGCTAGCTGGGGGAGAGGTGGTATTGCCAAGTCTGTGCAGCTTTTGGGTAGAGAACGTGTGAGAGGATATGGGGGGGGGGGGGGGCGGGCAGGTGGTGTCAGAGGGAGGAAAAGAAACAGAAAAAGCAGTCATGTATTGATTTGGCCCTCATCAGTTCTCACCTCAGGGCAAGGCGGAAATTGATTGAACCTGGCCAGGGAATACTGTGAGGTGTGGAAAAATCTCGCCTCATTAAATTGAAAGGGGTTAGTTCAGTTTGACTCTGGGGTCACCATGGTGAATGCGCAGTCGATGCAGAGGCTAATGTGCAGTTAGCATGTCACCCGGCGAGATGACAGACACGACAGGAGGGCAACCTCACACACCAGAACAGAAGGACAATAATATAGACTTTCTTTACCTGGGCAGGTGGCATTTAGTTACCAATCCTTTTAAATAATTCACAGCCCAACTGCTTGACACCAAATGCCAGACATGCTGTTGCATGCTTTGTGGTGGCCATTGGTCTACTCTGCGTGACAGACTGACGCCGTTGGCTTGAAGCTAATCCAAAGACTGTAATCATTCTTTAAACTCTAATCATTCTTTAAAGGACAAATAAACAAACAGACAGAGAGGGCAAAGGATTGAAAAGGAGACGCTTAGACTTTGTACTCCCGCACTGTTATGTGGCACACAACAGAGTACAGGGGAGTACAACTTTGCATTTTGAACGGCAAAACCTGTCATTTCTTTTATGGTGCATTTCCTGTGTGGAGCAGATCTGCTTTTACTTAATTTGTACTCAAAACCATGCTTCCATCCTCCTCGATGTTCCCCATTCCCTGGATGGTAGTCACTGTGATCAGGCCCTGTCTGTTGGATCAAAATAAAAGAAGATAAACTGATTCTGCAGCTTACACTGCATTAATGTTGAAGATGTAGCCATTATTTCCTGAGTAATGGCAGAGATTATGAAGTCAGCATTATCAGTATGAATCTCTGTTATGGCACATATATCTGGTTAAACAGCATAGTAAATACTAAATGAGGCCACAAGATATAACCTTCTGTCCAGACCATTTTAGACATGTTATTATTTTAGTTTTCAACACAGTTGCCTTCCAGGTGAATTGAAATGGGGCATGCATTGTTTGCAGGATGACTGGAAGCAGTGTGTTGTTGGGGGATGGTGTGTACATTATATCAGCTAATTTTGGAGCCTCTTTCATTTTCATCTCCTGTATTTGGGGCAATCACACATACACACACGCTCACTCTCTCTCTCTCTCTCTCTCTCTCACACACACACACACACACACCTGGCAGCACTAGGTATCCTTTGGAGAATTTAATCAGCACTTCAAAGAGGAAAATGAAAATGATTCCACCAGAGAAAAAGGTGAACTGCTCAATATTGTAAACTGTCATTCCCTCAAGAAAGAGCGAGGGGAAGATGAAGGGCAGGGAAGCACAAGATACCAACTAAAAGAGGCGGAGTGCGGAGAGGGGGAAGAAAGAGGAGGCACAGGGAGCTGAAGGGCAGAGCTGGGAGGTGTCAGAGCAGGGGCTTCTGGGATGTAAACAGCCAGGTCTCAGCGGAGCAGCAGTGAGCACACTTGAGAAAATGAGAAGCAGTCTCTGGGGCAGGCTCTCACCCCCTGACTCCCACACCCCCTACCACCCCATTACATGCTACTCATTAGGAAATGATCACACGCTTTGAAGTGCTTTTTCCCCCACAAAGTTTTACGCCTGTATACAAGTTCAAGGAGAATAAAAGCCTCAAGAAAGAGAGAACAAAAGAATGTCTTAGACAATCTGGGGGCCGCCCACTTTTCTAAAGTGATTCCTGCAAGGGAGGTGTTCCCTCATTTATTTGGGAGAGAAGGTACATCTGAAGGTTGCATTCTGATGTTGCGCTTCGTTACAAAATACAAGCTGATATATCATAGTTATTGCTCATCAAATAAAGATATCAAAGTAATATTGTACAGACAGGTTTGTCTAAGTTGGTGTGTCCCCTTCAGCTCCACACCTAGCTGTGCCAAGAAATAAAAATGTTTCAACTGTTTTTTTCCACCATTCAAGAACCACTCACAGTGAAAAAATTATTCATTCTTCTCATGGCGATCAAAATTAGCCTTCTTCTTTTGCCAGAATACATTATTTTCCTCCCTTTACATTTCTGGTAAACAGGTAAAATGTGTGTTCACCAAACGTATGTCTGTATTAGTGATAGAGAAGAGAAGAGTAGTTTTTCCTGAAAGACATGGGACTGTTAGGAGAATGAAAACTTTGGCCTGCATCAGGAAACTAGCAGCAAATCCAGATGAGCAGTCAGAAAAAGATATGACTGAAGCCATGATATTTGCTAGATGGTTCCCCTTCCTATTTATCTGCTTGTCCTGCTTCTGTACAAGGATTTAATATTTTATTTATGGCAACCAGGGCATACTACTCTTCTCTGGACCCTAGTGGAAACATTCTTGGTACCAAATTTATGAGTGTTTTGTCACCAATAATAAGCTTTGTGGATCTTCCCCATTATGCAACAACATTACAATGTTTTACAGGTCATTGTTTTATGGGAATTGCAAAGAGCTACATTTTAACATGGATGGACACACAAAATATATGTTGTGTGAATTTTGACATTGCAATTGTTTTATGCAGTTGTCTATTATTTGAACAAGAGCACGCGGACAGTTATGTGTATAGATAATGAGACATGGGGAGACTGAATGATGGATGGTTACAATTAACATTTTTTACACAACATTTTGCACTTTAACCATCACCAAACTCCAAATACAAGCAGTGAAGAAATTATACCTTGGCTGCATTCTAACTCAAAGTTCACGACACTGCAGATTGAATCTGGGCCAAAGATTGCTTAGATGGCTGGATGAATGGATGGATCGATGAAATGAGCAGCTCAATTCCGGATGGATAGATACATGGATGGATGGGTTAATGGAACTATGGATGACAGGTGGTATAGATGATTATATAAATATATAAATATTGCATGTGGCTGTGCCCATGACACACTTCATTGGCCTCTACAAGCATCAAATGTGTGTTCTGGTGTGACATTTTCCCTGGGAAGGTGCCTTGCATGTTGTACAATATTTTGTGTAGTGAGGCTGTGGCAGTACCAGATTCAGGGCAAACATTTAGCCAGGTCTCACACCTGATGGAGAAAGCCCAAAGGATGGCTGCAGCAGCACTGGAGAAGGATGAGCTGGCACGAGCTATCCAAGGAAGAATCTGGATATTAATGTGCAAATAAAATGTGCAAATAAAATAAGTTTGCCATTACAAGCAATGCATGTCCCATCGTTAGGAGTTAGATATGATGAAGAATTTTCATCATCATGCATCAATTTTCCATGTATCTAAAGAGTCCACATCTGCTGGTTATGAACTTCCAACAGGACATCAATGGCTCCTTGGAAGATATGTTTTAATGGCAGTATTGCCAATAATGGCATGCTTTGTGTTGAATATGGAGCAAACGTGAAGGTGGAAGAAAATGCAACAGAAGCAAGCCCAGGGTAGTGCTCTCCAGAGCCCTGGCTGTGATTGGTGTGACATCGCCATGTGTGTCTAATTAGAGGGGGTGCCGTGGCAGCCGCTGCCTTCTCCAGCCCCAGGATGACGCTTGTCAGGAACCTGAAGCTTTTTCGCAGTCAGGAGCTGCCTGCGATCCTAATTTGAGCTTTGCGATTCCATTTAGCACGTTCGTTACCATTTGTTTCGGCTATTGCAGATGACAGCTCACAGCACTAATTGAGAGTGAATGCTTTCCGAGTGCTACATCGCATGTCAGAATTGTCTTCCTTTGATTTGATTACACACTGTGTGAGAGCATGCAATCTTTACTTACTTTTGAGTCATACTGTAATTACTTTAGAATATGACCTATTAAAACAACGCCTCTGTCATTTCTCCACAGTGATGTTGAAGTGATGTTGGCATGTTGGTGATGTAATTGATTTTGTATCATGATTGGCATGCTGTGCCAAAAAGAGCACATTCATAGGTTATTTATAACACAGAGTGAACATTCTACAGGAATTGTCTAGCTGAGTATTATTCCTAAAGATTTTCACAATGGGATGTCCAATAGGCAGAAGTTGGGCAATTAAATGCAATGGTGCTGATGGAAGTGGAAGTCCATGGTCAGACATTGACATAATCACCAGTGTCTCTTAACTTCACATCCCATAAAGCACCTCTGTGAAATTTTACATAGATTTTTTTTCCCCATTCAGCTTACTCCAGGTGCCCAGGGCTGCTTTTGTCCATGCAGAGGGCAAAGGCTCTGGTCATATTTGGCTGTGATTCATTGGTGACTCAGCTTTTCAGTCCCACACAGTCCTATTTACAACTAATGTAGACTTAGTCTCATCCCAAGCGCTGACCCAGCATCAGTTTAATCTCTTTTTATGTTATGGTTGGGGTTAGGGTTAAGGTTAGGAAAACTGATCCTGGAGCACTTGGAAGGCCATGGCTGTGTCTGAAGTGAACAGCTGAAGCTTAGTGTTGCTAAAGAAAGCAGCAGGGGGCACTCTTGTATTACCATTGCTTGAAGAACACTGCCGGTCTTCCTCAGAGCAGAGCCCCAGTGAGCAGTAATCACATCTACTGTGCCACTGAGGAGAACGCTCTCGTCTGCTGTTGTAGAGGTGGTGGCATGGATAGTGTTGCAGGTTCACTCTAGTTCTCACTGGGGTAAGGCACCTTGACCTTGGGTAAATTCATCAATAACTTTAGCTTTGTGTTGTGGGAATGTCTTACAAAGACTAAGCAAGTGATTTTAAGGTGTTTTTTAAGGTGAGGGGATGTGAGATGAAAGAAAAAAAAAACATTATTGAGAGACTTTCTTGATCTTTCCATTCCTTGGTCAAGTTTGCAGCTGGACTCTCCACTGTACTCGAATGCACTAAACAGACAGACCCATAGTATGGATTGCATTTAGAGAAACAGGACGAGTCTGTTGCTTTTGTAAAGATTTTTATGTTTTTGTATTTGTATGCTTATTATACAAATTATAACTTGTATAATGAGTCAATTTTTTATGAAAAAATCTTTATGTGCCATTCACATATTACAACTATTGAAGTCTTGTGTAGTTTTATAAAAATTGAGGCTATGTTGAAGTGGTCATATTTTGTAATGTAATGTATGAAAACATACTATGGAGAAATGGTTCACCTAACCAAAATCTGTGTTTGACTACCAAATTAGCATTGGGTACACAAACACATGCTCAGTTTGGTCTGTGGAATCCCTTTAAAGCTGTTGATTAAAACGTGGAAGAAATAACAGTGGACCATGATTGTGTAAACAGCCAGTTATTGCATTTCTGGTGCTGGTCTTGTGTAAAAATGAATGGATAGACTGCCCATATACATATTTTAATATATTATTTTAGAGTTTTATATTCCAAGTTTTAAATAGATAATAGACATTGCATTTCCATTTGTTCTTTTTTTCTTGAGCACATCCATTTTAAATAGAAGTGCTAAATGCTGCAATACTGTCGGGTGAATCAATGTATGTATGTATTGCTTTCATGCATAGGGAACTACACAATGATTAATTCATATCTTATCTCAATCGAATAAACTATTTTTTATAGCTCAGAAGTGTCTTTACAAGTTGTTATTTTAAAACATGTGCATCCTGATTTTAGTCATTTAGCCACTTTGTGGCTGATTAATGAGTAATATATTCTTAATATTTTGATTAAATGTTGTCTTTCTTACCTCATTGGATCTCTTTCTGAATAATATTTATTCGGTTTTTTTTATGTACATCCCTCTCAGAAAAGACAGACAAATAAACCAACAAAAGTCTCTTTTAGACACCTCTGAATATTTTATTTTGGACACACTGAATCTAATACACAATGAGCAAAACATTGCTTACATTTAAATAGTAATGTTGACTGAGAGTGAAATACTTTTATTATTACAATTAATGTGATCATTTTTGCTGTGAAATGTGCGAACGGTGGTTCTGATATGAAGATTATTGTGCTTTAAATTCAGGTTAAATAGAAAGCTCTTGTATTAAGTATATTCTAATGCTGCTGTTTATTGATGCCTCCGTCCTCCCTTGGGTGCTCTCTCTGTTGTGATGGAAATGCTGAACCTTCTATTTGAATGACATTCTGATAAAAAGCTTCCAGTGTTTTTTTTCCCTTTTTTTCAAAACTATTACCTGATGAATTGATGAGCTCTTAAATAGAAACTTAAAAGCAAGGAAATGCAGAGAGAAGAGAAAAATAAAGGCTATTCAAATGGTTGCATTTTTTTTGTTTAACACAGAGAGAGAATTTGTGGCATTATCAGGAGTGCCGACATCAAGATAAGGAGCAGAGTGAATTTCCAACTCTTCGTTTCCATTTGAAAGGGGATGCACATGCTTGGCTTTTGGGGTAAAAGGCTGGAAGCATAAAGGCTGCAGTCTCTTATGATGTAGAGTGGAGGACTGGAGAGGCTGTTTGCAGATGCTGTGGATGAAGTCTATGTCTCACAGGGTCTGCTATCGGGCAGACCTTACAAAACTGACATTTATTTAAACTACTGACAATGAATACCTTTAGCTGGCCTGACAAAGAGGCAGGAGTCAGGCTTATGCAGAATATTTTCAATGAAGACTAGCATAGGCTTGGTAATGTTTTACTTTATTTCATTAATATAATTTTTTGTTGTTGTTGTGGCAGAGGATAAAACACCAGGTGCAATTTTTGGTGCTTGGAATGTGGTGATCCTAATGTATGCGCTCTATGTGACTTTAATTGATTTACCAGCTCTGTTCACACAGTACTGGTTTTCGTTAATTTGTCACTTTTCCTTATTTTTGTGGCTGCTCATATCATGACTTCAAACATAATAGGATGCAAAGAGATTTCAGTGGTTTCTCAATTTGACAGGAGGACATGCCTCGCAAAGGATGAAAATCCTTTCAGCATACATCAACAAATATATGTTCACTACGGATATAACGCACATTTGAATATATCTGTACACTTCACCGTCGACAAAATGCAGATGGATGTGTGGTTCATTATTTACATCACTGTGTGTAACCATTCTGTCAACTTTTCTCTTTTTGTATTCGGTCACATTTGCAATCATGCTCTGGAACAAAATGTGACTTGAGATGTGTGGCCATTGACCAGCTCATCCCCGCCGTTAATAGAAATCTTCGAGAACAATTTCAGATTCTCTCCGGCAGTGCTAGCACAATTACACACTGGCTGGCAAGGTCGGCATCGATAACTGATTAGGTTATTGACCGAGCTGGGGGGGTCAATGTAAATGTTATTGCAATGTGAGCTCGTTTGATCGAAGCCCGAAAGGTTAAGCAAATCCAATCTGGTTTTGTATGGCAGAGTGCAGACACAGGCGGGACTCGAAAATCCCCAGGACAGGGAATGAATTATCATATTGGCGATGAAATACTTGGCCTCCGACAGACAGTTTACTCTAGCTGTAATGTATTTAGACAGCAATTGGCCTTAATAACCTTTATTGACTTCAGTGGGTCAGAGCCAAGATTCTAATTATTAAAGTGTATCAATTTCATTGGGGTTTAGAATTGCACTCTCTATATAATTATTTTAAGGTCAGCTGGGGCAATTAATCCCAATCCACTTCTTAAATGTGTTTGTAAAACATTATAAATGTTCTAGTCCTGTTGTGCGCCTTATCATAAATATTTTGGGAGATTGTTTTATTTGGAAGGATAACTGTTTTTGGCTTGTTAGGAAAAGGAGGGGGTTAGAAAAGGCTTGAGGAGAATTATTTTGGCAGCCTTTTTCATTTTTTATCCATTTGTATTCCATCTATATTTTATTTAATTTTATGTGCACATGTGCGCACCAGATAAACCGACTGTAAGCGTGAATTAGGCCATAAATTATTGAAAGAGCATTTTTGTTGGTATTTATTCTGCGAGCCTGCATATCTGAAAGCTATGTGTTCATGTGAGGGAAAAATGCAACAATGTACAATTATTTATCCCTCATTGTCACACTTTGCCAAGGCAGAAGCTTGGTAGCAAAACCTGCTTTTCCCTTATCAGAGAACATAGTGGAGAGGTTTAATCCTGAGGTTAATTATTGCAAGACTGTGTTTACTTTTAGCTCCATATTAGTTCAGGTACAGCATCCTATTTAGGTTGCTTTGCCTAAGATAGAAATTACTCTGAGATTATTGTTGTTATTCATTTTAAGACGAACTAGGTATTTGATAATACACTTTACATTAAGAGGCTGTTCACATTTGAAAATATGAAGTGAAAAGAAAAGGAGAGGTAGAAAATGTACTAAAAGTCACCAGCAAATGTATTGGAAATTCTCTTTGAAGTGCTTATTCAACAGGATAAGCAGAATTTTAGGAAGCGCCCGATAGTGTTCTGGGTAAATACTTAAACCCCTTTAGAGAATTTCAGGCACAGATACAGCGCTCCTGAAAAAAAGAACACTTATGTTTCCTAAAGCCACTACAGCCTGCAGCTTTGTACCTTAAGACAGAGGTATTGAATGGAATTCTACTGAGGATACATTCAGTGACAATATCTACAGGAGCATCAAAACACAGCAGCGGGTGAGACTTTCCATTTTTAACCCTTTCATGCTACATATTGCAGTCCTGCTGCTCATGGCATGATAAACAAAAACCTCAGTTTATTTCCTGAAGTGGTATTATAGCAAGAGTCTGTTAACAGACACCATCTCAATACTGTTACTGCAGCAACTCCAAAATACCCTATATAGGTAAGTGCAGCTAAGTGCTTGCTGCATTTATGCTCATCTATAGGTATGACAGCAATATTTGAGATATTCTGACAAATGTTGTGCATGCATAAAATTTCTCAACTTTTATTATAGCCCAAGTATTTTATGAATGCTGTAATACTGTGGTTCTCTTATAAGTAATTATAATAGAGTCAAAGTCAGTATAAGGACAACAGAAGGAACATCAAAAATACCAACAACAACAACAACAATAATAATAATAATAATAATAATAATGTTCCTCTCAGTAGTTTGTGATACAATAGTATATGACCATTTTAATTATACTGCTAAGGACAGGGGGATGCAGGTGATTGTTATTGTTTACAGATGAGTGAAATTTAAGTGGATGATTTAAGTGGAACTAAGTAAAGGAGACATATCCTCTGTAATGCAATACTGTTAACAGAGTCTGTTTTGACTGTTATTAACCGATACAAATGAACACGTAACCACTTGTCATGGTTTCGTTTATATATTGTAATTATAAGCGCAATAGACTTCTTTATCTGTTAAGCAATGTTATTGACAGTAGTGTGTGGATCTAATATTATTTGTTTTGGAACTATGGTGTTGACAGCATTTCTAATGTTGTATAAGCAAGCTTTGAAGTCAGTTGTCTATTTTTCTTGGAAACAAATGAATGCCTTATAGTGAATGATCTTTTTGTCTGCTGAGCGGCTGCTTTATTTGTTTTATTTATTTATTTAGTTGTTTTTTCTCTTCCCAATTATCAGTGAGATAAGTCTTCAGAAGAGGAAGATAACATCCATTAAAGTGGTAAAAAGAATTACAAGCCAGGGCAGATTAATCACTGCTCAGGCTAATCGCATTCCACAGGGCGGACAGCTCCAGCACTGTGCCACTGGTGAACCAGCCAGGAGAGCGCACAGTGAGAGGCATTTGTTACTGAGGACTAATTCCCCATTCACAAGCATACCTTTTACTGCTGACAATAGTCATTATCACACACTTAGCATGCAATTATTACATCCCATTTCATCCAGGTGTAATCGTTTATTTTAAAACCAAAGTAGGTTTCTGTGAAACAGTAAATAAGCAACTATGGAACAGTCTGGACTTTGTACTCCAGTGCTGCAAAACAATGGCTTGGGTTTGTACAACATAATTCATATTTCTTAAAAATATTTCAAATCTGAGAGATATCCTTCCTCAAGTAATACTACAGTTCCTTTTCTAAAATAATCTCTCTGGCTTCTCATTCAGTTGCTTAGCTTCATGCGTTAAGATGGGGTTTTAGAACAATTAGATTCTGAATTTAAAATCCTAACTGGAAGAGACTGTAAAATTGTTTCTTTCTCCTCATAAAGTGGAAAGAAGCTGAGATATTATCAAGAAAATACATTAGACAATTTGGACAGTTTTGGGGAGAGAAACATTTTAAAATATTATCTTAAACAGCACTATGAAACAGAAAAAGATGTGGTTTGATGATTTATGCATGGTGGGAAAGAAAGTAGGTGGAATCCTTATTAAAGGCAGGAGGCTGCTGCTGCATATGACCAGAGCATGCTGGGAAATTCACTGAGTGGCTCTGCTCCTGTTCCAGGGTCTCTTTTTCCACAGAAATCACACATATGGAAACGGGTGACTGATATTGAAACAGAAGCATGTAGTTGTAGGAAAACAGATTCTTCTTACGGGTTTCAAAAGGGGTTAGCTTGTGTTTTGTTTTCTTTTCAACTAGCTGATAATATATTAAATTTAAATCATGATCTTCAAAGATGTATCCCTGGCTTTGTTTTTTAGCTTTTACAACCTGCTTTAAGCATCTCGGTCATAGCTGATGTAAATATTAAAAGTTTTGGTGACACATTTATGAAAGTTATCAAAATTCCTTCTCTGCAGAGCCTATCATTAATGTGAATTATTTGTCTTGCAGTATCTATTCAAAAGTAGACAATAGTCATAAATGACATCAATATTCCTAAAACATCCATAACACTATAGATTATTTGACATTTACTGTGTTGCCTGTTCCAAAGTCATTTGAAAGGGGTGAGTGTTGAATCCTTGCAATAATTGGTACTATGCATTCCATGTCTAATTAAAACCTTAATGTTTGAGTTAATAGTTAATAAATGGGACCAAAATATAAAGATATTGAATAGATATAATGTTTGGTTTTCTCTTAACATTTCTCTTCACAAGCATTTTGATGCAAACAAGCACAATCTTAGAGCTCACTGTTTATGTTTATTGAGACTTTCCTGTTGATTGTGCTGTCCTGCTGCTGCTAATCTAATCCGGACCACACTCCTCACGGCTGCACAGCACAGCACAACATGCTTGTTGTTATCAAGTGTCAGGACCAAAGGGTGGGAGTCAGGAAGTGGAAATATCATGAAGGACAGATCTGTAGATCAGAGGGTAAAATGGAAGTAGGATTTCTATTAACGAAACAAAGAACATTTGTCTGTATTTTGAAAGGAGAAAAACACACAAATGCACACACACTGACACACATGTGCGTGCATAGAGCCTATGCTTTGAAAACCCTGTGTATTTGTATTAT
This sequence comes from Megalops cyprinoides, assembly GCF_013368585.1. Classification (NCBI taxonomy): domain Eukaryota; kingdom Metazoa; phylum Chordata; class Actinopteri; order Elopiformes; family Megalopidae; genus Megalops; species Megalops cyprinoides. Next base: position 13,274,079 of record NC_050590.1, read on the forward strand.
TAATAGAGACTCTATTGGTTGTTTGTTTTAGTTGTTTGAGAGCCAGTCTTCTTGGGTTTTACTCTGAGTGTCTCTTTCATTTAAATACCCCACAAATTTTATTTCAATCTATGGTAAAAAATACTTAAAGATGCTTAAACAGTAGAGAAGTAAAGAGGATGAGATTCAAGACAAAACAATTAAGCCTCATCCTGTAGTTAGCTCCACACTGTTTGCTGGGACTGCCTGATATAGCGCTCATTATTCCTAGTTTATGTCTAGTAAGAGGGTCACATTAAATCTGATAAATTACTTTTTCATTTAAGTATGAGCATCTTCTCATCATTTGTGGCTTTATTCATACCCATACTGGCAACATCACTGCTATGTTGAGTCGGCCTCTCTGGAAGAGGGAGTCAGATTTAAGATTAAATTTACAAGTTGGCAAAAAGACATGGCCATGTCAAAGTACCCTGCCCTTTCATCTCTATGAGATGGTTGCAGCAGCTCTGGAGGTCAGGCAGGCCTAAATCTCCAGCATCTGTGCAACATGACTCTTGGATTGTTCTCACTCACTTTTGGAACAACACTGATTTTTTATGTTAAATGCTGCAACACAAAGCAATCTAGTGGAGGTGTGTGTGTGTGTGTGTGTGTGTGTGTGTGTGCAAGTGAATGAACTGGGTCACATGCATAACCCCATTGCATGGTTACAATTTAAAGGCAACGGCTTTTGTTTGTGTTAATGTATGGTAAAGTAGTATACAAGAAGAAGTACATGGGACAGAGGCCTCTGCCTAGCTTAAATAGCACATTGTAGGGGAGTCACAGAGGGAACACATTGGAGGCTCTATAGAGCAGTTGTTTAGCATTAGCTTTGTGCATCCGAGCGCAAACTCTATTTAATTCATTCAACAATGGCTGGAGTACAGAGGGAAGAAAACAGCTTCACTCCTTTGACCCACTATATTTCTCTAAACTGACCCTCCGCTATCACCTATAAAACAGTGGCATTTGGGCTCCACCACTCACACCTCTCTTTCTGCAACAATGCTGGGGTTCCTGCCTGTGTATTCTCCATGAAGAGGTTGTGGTAGTGTATTTGAGGGAATAATCTGATTTCAATTTCAGTCCACAAAAACCTTAGGAAACATGTATATTCAGATATCACAGAACTCAACTTCTTTTTCGTAACAACTTGCAGTACAGTGTATTAAGGGCCATCAGGTCTGCATGCTACATTTTTATAGAAACATAGGAAACATAGAATGGAAGTGTAATTATTAGAGTATTGACAAGAATTTCTGGCAGTCCCACAGTACACAAAGAACTTTCATTAGTAGGAGATATGCTGAATGCGGTTGCAACCATCTGTCTGAAATTACCATCCATCTAAAGTTAACTTGTAGCACAGAAAAAATGGTAATAACACATCTGATATGTCTAACTTATTTTGAATCGTTTTTAACTAACACTGATTCAGACACTGAGAACAATATATTGGATCAACTGTGTTTGGGACACTTCTCCCAACTGTATTTGGGAGAAATCAATGTTGGAAGTGGTAGTGATATCTGTAAACCTCATTCAGACAAATTAGGTGGTTTTACCATAGAAAACAAAATATAACAGCTCTTGCTCCTTTCAGAGCTCAGTTAAGAAGCTGTATGAGCGTGAATTGTTTTATGGGTTTTTTGATTGCAACCTAAACAGATTCTTTTTCCTCTTTTCCATTAAAAGAACATTGACAAAGCCTTCTCATTATGCTTCAGGTCCTCTGAATGCTTACATCCAGCCATGTGGGCAACAGTTGGGTTAAAGATGGACTACAGGCCTGGCAACAAAAGACCCTGCCCTTGCTGGCATGCACAACATTGGGACATAATCACTTGTTGGGGATGGCCCTGTCAGCTGTCCCTTTCTGGGGGTGTCATTTTTTCTCCTCAACACCCCCTCCCCAACACACACACACCCTCCTCTTCAAACACATTTTTCTAATGTTTTACACTTCATATAACCCAGCCTATATGGGCGGCTCACTTTAAGGCTGACATAATTGATGCTGTCTCGAAGACATCAGCAGCTCTCTAAGGGGAAATCTGGCAGAAAACGTAGCCTCTCAATCACCGAAAGATCACATAGACCTTATCCTCCCCATCTCCAGGACCCTGAAAGGGGCATACATCTCCCCCTTTTCTTTAAGAGACTCACTGTTTCTTTAACCCACCCGCCCCCGCCCCCGCCCCCAGGCTGCTCAGTCCAATGCTTGGACAGCTTTAGTGATGTCAACATCTGAAGGGCTTCAAAGTGAAAAAGTCAGCCTCTCTGGTCAAAGCTGTGATAAAGGCATTTTAACAAAGGTTACAAAGACATTTCCCACTCCCTCTAAAGTTGTTTTAGCATTCACACTTGTCAAATCAGAAAAAAAATGTGTTTGGCGCAAACATTTATTTATTTAATTTCCACAACTCAACATAGAGTTTTCATAGATAAAATATTTTGTTCATATTTTAATTTTTTCAATGCACAGAAAATAATGATGCACACATTCACATATTTATAGGGGAGGGATGCATGATTGTACATTTCACATTCATGTAATTTTACATTTACCAATATTCATGGTTTCATGAGCATTCCTGTAAAATATGTTTCCTGTAAAAATGGCAACTTCCCATGGGAGAATGTTACTCTAGTATGAGTATTATGTATGCATATGACACATGGGGTTTTTCCAAGCTGGAACTCGCTTTAGCAGGGTGATGGCTCCTTTGTAGTTAATATGAGTGAGGAAAAAGCTATTCATGAGAATCTACAAGTGGTCTGCCATCTTTTCCTATGTTAGGCAATTAATATCATAACAATTTTTTCACTTAGTAGCTAAACTTCCTCTGCCAAGGTGAATGCAATGTGAGGTTTTGGAACTAAGTGCAATCAGTATGCTTCTTTAACCAAGAAAAATGCCTGTGCTGGAATTGAAATTGAGCTAGTTTAGGAGAGCCAGTATCTGTGGAGGGAGTGGGAATGGGGGTTGGCTGTGAAGCTTTCTTCGGGGATGCAAGGATTGGGAAGCTTGGTCAGTCCAGCATAGGCTCCATCATGTAACCATTATGCAACAGGGGGGCAAACCATTGTAAACAGGAGTATGGATTACTCAGTGCTGCCTCTGTTCCATATGGGCAACCATGTATTTGGCAGCTAATCATCTATGGAATCTTCTGAATGTTCCCGGAAACATTGGAGCCAGCGCCGGGGCGATGGCATGCTGGTGGTTTGGGGATTGGGAGGGAAATAGCTGTTGAATGAGGAAGAGGAACATTTGCCAGACAGCCTATGGAGCTGGCTCCTGTAGCTGGAGGGGAATACAGGACACAGTAACACACAGAGCACCATCAGCCATCATTCATGGGGTGTCACCCATGCCATAGCTGACTTGTGCTCATTTACGATGGACTGCAATATTCCCCTCCTCTTCGGGAGTCCTTCTAACTTCTTCTACAGGCCCTCTTGAACTCAACTCTATTTGAGCAACAGTACAGAGCACTACTGCTGCATAATTTTGCAAAAGTGACATAGGACAGTATATTACTAAATTCAAAACAGAAGGGATACATGCTTAGTAAAAGTCAATAAATTAGCATATGTAACAATATTAATAAATGATTATCATATTCTAATAGTTATATGTACAAAGTATATTGTAAACTTTCTTATATTATAAAAAATTACACAGTATATTAATGAAATTACATTATGGCATTAGATGCTATGATATATATAGTAGTTTACATTCCCAGCATATTCTGAAATGTACTTAGACTTCACACTTCAATGTATGTTTCTTTTTTAACGTCAGTTAATCTCTCACAAAGGAAAAATCTCCAAGAAATTATAAAGAGGCATAAAAATTCTGCTTTTCTGCCATGATCTTCTTATGTATATTTCAAATAATGTGTAGGACCATAGGCAAAAAGGACATGCAGGATACTGGAAAGCAACACCGTTGATGGGGGTTGAATGGGAATATGCTGGTGTAGTATGACAGTTGAGCTAAGTGTCTCGGGTGATGCCAGGGTCTGGAATGACCAAGTCATTTGATTTATCTAGATGGTTCTAGGCTCTATCAACACTGGTGCCTGGAGCTGTGCTTTTGTGTTGGTCTGTGTTTGTGTTAGTTTACTCTCCATGCCTCTTAGAAAGAGGAAATATGGCTGAATTTCCTAGTAAAAATATACAGGGAGAATGCTTTGAGAACACTGTGTCATACCTGCCCTCTCTTTCACCCTAGGTCACAGAGACATTTCTTGTTGGTTTCAGGAAACTGAGGACAGGAATTGTCATCTGTCTGTAAACATGGCGACCCCAGGAAGACCGGTGCTAACAGAGGGCTGAGATAAGGCAGACACAATCCACAGAGGCCTGGCTGACCACTCTGCTGCCCAAGAGGCCCAGCCAACCAGGAGTCAAAAGGGCCTGGAATCACCAGAGGGATAAATGCGAAGGCCTCATTCAGCACCAGGTTGAAAACACTACACAACAAACAGACAGAGCCAGTCACAGACACAAACTATCTTCTTTTGATCTCCATCATATTTGCCAGGGCTTAAAAGAGAGCTGAGGTGTGTTCAAGATGCTATTAGGAGAATGTTTGTGTTCTGGGGAATTTTCAAGCACTCTGTCCACACTGTTGTTCTCCAGACTTGGACAAAAGAAACACTGAGAGTCTTCACCCCGACCTGTTGAACCATTGACCTAGATGCCCCATTGAGAAATTGAGTTCATGCCTGCAGGGTGAAGCAAGACTCCTGGTGCTCAGGTGGCCATTGACCTGATCTCTGAATTCTCCATAACTATGTGAAAGGTTTGAGTTTTTATATACATTGGTTCTGTAATAGCGTAATTAATTGTTTGAAGGATGAGTGGAAGCAAAAAAATGCAATAAAACATTCCTTTCTGTAGCCACATTAATAATCTTATTCTCAATTATTTTTTGATTTGCTGCAGTTGTCTCTTACCTTGTTAACCACTGGAGGATTTCTTCTGGGATGAATGTCACTGTTTTGATCATTCAGAAAAAGGTGGCATTTTAGTCCAGGCGATTACTGCCAATTACTTCCAGTCAGTCTGTTATGTGACCTTTGATCCTCTCCAGCTCATGAAATCATGAGGAGCTGACAGTGTGTTATTAAAATTTTTTGATGTCTGTCCTGCCTCTCAGATTTAGAGAACGACGTAAAGGTTTACAGGGAATGATCATGATTGACCATTTGAATCACACTCCCCCAGGAAGCACACATTCAAACCTGTCCTCACAAGAACCAGGACAGACAGCTGGAATGTCAGAAAAAAAGATAAAAACCTTATATATTGTAGATGTAAAAAAAATGAAGAGGCAAGTAATGTGTAATGGATTGAAATGAAAGTGATTCGCTTGTGGATGTGACAGAACCGGAGTGCTCTTAACAAGGCGTCAGAGTCAGGCAGAGTAACAGATCCATCACACAGCTGGCAGAAAGATGGAGGGAAGAGAAGGGATTTGAGTAGGAGTGACAGCACAGCATTTCATTCTGTTGCCAAATTCCTCTTCATTTCAGTTCGCTGAACCAGCTTAGAAGCTCCAGCGACTTGAAACGGTTGTGGGGGTGTTTAGATTAACATTCATGCAGGCTTCACGTTTAAGCTGTTTGGTAATTCATGTTAAATATGGAAATACTCTTACATTACATATTCGTACATGCTTAATTGACTTGCACGTTTAATATCAAGTGTGAAGTAGCATATGCTTGATGCAAATGCTGCCTTCTTACGAAGAAACATCAATGTGGACAGGGATTTCACAGTTCATTTTCCTCCAAACACTCCAAGTATTTAACTGTCTAGTAGTGAATTCAATCGGCATTTATTAATCCATCTGTTAATAGGGATAGAATTGACAGCGTTTTAAATAATGCAGCTCCATTATGTTTAATTTTTACCTTCTTCCCTTAGAAGCATCACAGTTTACACTCTAATGCATAGATTTTTCATGTTTTAAAATACATACCTTCTCCTTCTGCCTTCAAGCACTGGGCCCTACCCACACCTGAGCACTGGCATGCAAGATCTCAATCAATATCGATTTGTCAACAGCCAACTGAAAAGGACATATCATTGATCTGCAGTTTTGTTAGTCATCACTGACTCATGAATTTTTGCCTGTTTCTTGACTGTATTGCACATGTAGCTGGCTTCCACTTACTGTAAAGAGCACGGCATGAGGGAAATAACAGAGACCCAGGTGACTGCATCACAGACAGACAGAAAGTGAGTCTGCCACGGCTGGCCATGCCATGGAAAAGCCTTAGCACAGCCTTGATTCTCGGCACATCTTTCAGAGATCACCTCTGTAAAAGAGTTCTCTAACAGCTTATTTTCCTCATCCAGGGTTCAAATAATAAGAGGGTAAGAGGGTAATAAGGGTAAGAGGTCACTTACAAAAATGAACAAATTCAGCTAGAAAATGATTCATGTTGAAAAACAAATCAAAACACAAATACATCAGATTTGAAATTAGTGTATTTCTGTTATGTGTCACTGGTCTCTTCAAACAATATGTACCTTTATAATAGCATTTATACCTGTTATTATGTCCTTTTTATATATACCATGTGCTACATTGTCCTTAACATAGCTTGAACATAACCCTTTAGTAAAGCTTGGTCATGTGTAGACTTGGAACAGGTTTTCTAATTTTTTGTATTATAGATTAGATTACAAAACCTGTTCCAAGTCTACATTTGAATAAGCTTATCTAAATGTTCATGTTCCTTCTGTAAAAACAGTGTATTTGTGTTTATTTGATCATTATCAATGGAAAGTCTCAAAGTTAAATTAATTGATGCCTACATATGAACACATCTGAATGGAAAGGTGACACATGTTCACGAAAAGTCTGACATGAGTCATACAAATACCCTGATCTGGACTGATACACTCATAACTATTGCTGCGGTCATTGGCCTGGCAGTGATCACTGCGACAAGTTTACCCCAATGGCTCCTAGTCATTTCCTTCCTGATAGATAAGGCACTGTCTGAGTGACAAGACATCTTAACACTCCCAGTTCAATCAGATAAAGCAGACCTTGCAGACCAATGTTTTTATAGCTGTGCAGACTTCTTCCCAAGTCTTTGCCTCTGCCCCTCACCACTGCTCACCACACATGTCCATTTCTTAATGTTCTTCACTAGTAATGGAGAGATTTGAACCTTTAATGAGTCCCACTTACAAATGGGTTTGACCTTTGTGTGCTGTGAACAGTTTAATCAGGCTGTGGAGCCAGCAGTGAAGCACACTCAGTCTCGCCCTGGCCAAAGTATGCTGATGCTCCTTAGCTGACTCAGTGGCAGACAGGACCCAGGCCCTGGAAAAAGCTTTAAACAGCCAGAGGGGAATTTCTAGGCCGTGTATTCCTTATGAGAGGGGATGTCCCAAGAGCATTAAGTAAACTCTAGCTCTGCCAAACACCCAGATCCCCACCCCCCAACACCACCCGACCACCCCTCTGTTTGATGTTTCCCCTCTCAGCATCCCGTCAAAATGTTCCATCCAGATGATCCATGTAAACAGAGTGTTACCATACATGTCGCCCTGCCCTGTTGACGCCCCAGACTCACAGCTCTGGTGTAGGGTCTGGCGGGGCATTCCCAAAGCGGGTGCTGAAAGCTAGAAACCATCCTGCCCCCAGCACTGCTCAGAGCGGAGAGGAGCTCTACACTATCAGGGAGCCACTAACACAGACCAGAGCAGGAAATAATTAGTCCTTGTCTAACACTGAGGCTATAGTTTATTCTGTGTTACTTTCATCAGCAGGAGACTAATGATTAGATTGCAGGACCCCCCCTACACACACACGTAGATAATGCATTTGAACTCACGTTGCTCTCCAGGATTTGGCATGGAGATAATGTGTTTTCTAACGTTGAGGGCTGTCTGTAAAGTACCTGTCAACAGCAACTTTTAAGAAACAAAACAAAAAAGAAACACATGGCCTTGCACACCTTAAGGAAACCTTCTGATAAAATTCTCCCATCTAATACATAATGAAGATAACATTCTGTCACTTAAAAAGGCCCATCTTTCTTCAGCTGAATTAAAAAAATACCAGATTCTCAAAACGTAGATAAGGTTATTCAGACATGATTTCTGCACACCAGTACAATATGTAGCTTGTTATAAGTATTACAACATTTTCTGAAATGGGATATTTAGAAATAAAACATGTCATTCATTTTGTTGATAATTACTTCAAGGAATAATTTGGTTTTCACTTGGTGTGTGCTGTTTGTATTATGTTCCTTTACTTCTTCAGGGCCCATGGAACCTTTTGTGCCATACATTTAAAAACAAAAATAGACTAGGATGACTGATTAAGTCTCTCATGACTTTTGGTTCTCAGATATAGGCTGAGGTATGGCACTGTGTGTGATGAATCTCCTTTTCTTTGTGTCTGTTAGCTCTCAAAGTCTTAAAAGACCATTCACAGACCTGGGAGAAAGAAATATTTACACGGGGACTCCCACTGCCTATGCCTCACCCTGACTGGCTATGGGAGCATGTTCGTTTCCTTGTGCTCACTCATATATTATTATTGTTATGTTCTTTGCCTCGTTTTCTAATTGCACGTTTACCTCGCTTTCAAGCCAGCCGTGGTCGGCGCTCTCAGATTTACTGCCTCCTTACCATTGTAGCCCCAGATAAATCTTGGCTCTCCAAACATGTTGCAGTATCATTTGCATCTCCATCCCAGTGATTTAATACACTGTGACATGGTGGTGCAATGTGCTGCAATTTTTAAAATGAATACCGGGCAGCTGCCTACCCCTTCCCAGCACCAGCCTCCCCAGGGATCCAGACTGGACCGGTCTCCTTTGGGTTGAAATTAATTTAATTCTGTGCCCTAATGATCTACAGTTCCTTGGCTCAATCCCTGGGAGGAAGTTGTGGGGTGAGGGGGCTGAGGGGTGGGGGGTGTGTTGGAGGGTGCTTGAGTGTTCAAAGGAGGAGTGCATTTACTGAAGGATTAGTTTTGTTTTCGCTGGCTGGTGGCACCTGATGAACAGGTTATTAGACCAGCGAGGAGAGCTACTCCAATCCCCCTCTGTTAAGTGACCCTGCCCTGACCTACAAGAATCAAAGGTCATGCCTTGGCCAATAAAATATGTGCATTATCACAGCCAGTGAGCAAACACTAAAAGGAACAGCTGCAAGTTTTGTACTGGCCGTACAAACTGCTGTAGGCTTTGTAAGGTCATTATATGATAATGAAAATTATTACCAAATTACACAGGGGTTTAGGACATGAGAGCAGTGAGGGGGGGGGGGGGGGGTGGACAGGGGAGGGCCCAGTGTATTGGGCTTGATAAATGGACTGTGAAGGTGCCCATCTGGCCTATTCCTCCCCCTTTTCTTTCTTTCATTCCTTTCTTTCTTTTCCTCTCTTCTCCCTCTGTAAAAAGCAGTTATGGGGTGTGTAATGTGCAGACCAGTGAAAGATTAATAGTTTAAAAGCACAGCCCACTGGACTGCTGGGGACCTTTAAAGTAGAAGAGTAGGTGAATACACAGCAGTGGTAGTCAGTGGCAGTTTTATGCTTCACTCATCCACTCTTGTCTTTTCAATAGGGCTTCTGGAGAGAGGAAGGAAAGTGGGGATCCATTGACCTTTGACAGGGAAGCAGTATGACAGGGTGCACTCTGCATGAAACAATGAGAGTTGTATTTCATTAGCTTAGGAGTTAATTTACTAAAAATGACTTTTCAATATCTGAAAACGAGTGGATATCCATTTAGATTTTTGATTATCAAATTCCAAATTTTTTGTGATTTCTGCTAAAGGACACACACCTGTTGAACATGTGTTTCATTCTTCAGACGACCAGATTTCCAGCAATGGTGCAAAACAGCTCTAAAATAGCGACAACACAAACTGAATCAATGGATCGAATAATTTTCTAGCAGGCTTTGGTAATGATGACTCACCATATTTATCAGGAGAGTTTTGTAGAGCCTTTTGTCTTTTGTAGAGAGGCAGCACATGCTGATCTGTGTGGCTTGAAACCAAAGAGATTATTCAAATATTTGTTTTTACTTGGTGACTTTCCTCTCTGTGTGCATCAAGAGATCTAGATTACTTTATCAATTATCTTATTAATGAGTCTTGCCAAAGTGTCTCTTATGTCAGTGATCCATAGCATTTTCCCAGGTATATTTACAAAGACATGTATGTAAAATATAGATATTTGAGTCAGATATGGTATGTGACCCTGAAATGCTCTCAAATAAGAAATCCATAAAGCTGCATTAATGAAGATTGTTGCTGTTCTTTACAACACCGGGTGTATTTGATTTATTCAGTTATATAAAACACTACTGATATTTCATAGACAGCGAAATAGCCAGTATAAACTCTAAAAGAGTTCAAATAGTTCTGAATTTGGAACACTACGACATCATTTATTGAATATACAATGTGTGTTTGTCCTTATTAAGAGTTTGTGTTGTCCTTTGTATTTTGAGTCAGAAAGAGTAAATATTTCTATTGACAATCGGGCCAGTATGATGTTCACAAGCCCTCTTTTCACCTGCCCTTTGAAAGTTTCGCACTGTGCTCAAATGAAGAAATCAGTCCTTGAGCTATACTCACAGCTGGGCTGTCCAGGATAACCTCTGACCTTTAGTGTGGCCCTTGTTTCCTTTGTTTCCTGTGATTGTCTTCCAGGCCTTTCCTGCCCTCACCTAGGCAGGCTCCTGTGGAATATAATGTGGGTAATCAATAGGAATGGGGCTCCAGGCCATAGTTTTATGGAAATCTGATTACACATTTCATTGTGACAAGAACCAGTTGCACTCTTGCTTTGGTAAGGGGGTCACTCTTTGCTTTCATGTTTTTTGGCCCCCGATTGAAAGATGTACTTGTCCATATATTACGGCAAAAGACAACCTCAAGTCTTACACAGTCAGTGCAGTCAGTGACAATAATTACAGAAATGGTTTGCACGCTGACAGTAATACATTATGTGCTTTCATAATGCTTCAGAATACTGAGGCAATTTCTACTAATGCTCTTTTCACTTTGTATTAAGCAGTCATCTATTTAACAGTCAACAGTTTGGGATCCACAAACATTTACAAAACACAATGTGCACATTCTTAGTTAAATGGTATTAAACCACAGAGTGTGTGACTTCACATCAGGTAGCCTTTATGACTGCTGGTCTGTGGAAAAAAATGCATGATAGGTTTAATAAATATGACTGTAAACACTGTTGCTATTAATGACATGTTGATACTAAACCATGTGTGTTTGTTTAATTAGTGGACTTATTTTCCAGTGAAATTGCACATAAAGATGAGTGGTGTTAATGAGAAGTCTTTGAAGTTATAGTTACTGCAGGGGACAGGTTAATCAGTGCAATCTTCCACACATTGCGACACTCTGTAGATGACAGTTGTAATTCTCAGGAATTAATGTTTAATTGTTTTCCTTGGCATCGACTATTAGCACCTTACTTTTGATGAACAGTATCTGGCATGTTGTGTGAAGCTCACACCTGGGCCTTACAGAAAAGATTATGTCATGCCAAAGCTATCTCTTACATCTTCACTGCCACAACTTTATTTATTCCATTACTGCTTGAAAACACAACAAAATAGTCTGAGAGCTCGACAGACGTTTTTCATCCACAGTGAGGTATAATTAGCCTAAAGGGGGTGGTTAAAAAAACGCTGTTATCTAATTAGTCAGGCTTTACTGAAAGGGGTATGTGTGGTCTTTCAAAATGTGTGATGGAATCGCCAGAAGACATGGCGTTTGAGGTTTGATCAAGAAAGAATCAAACTGCCACACCCCTTGCTATTTTGCAGTCATTACAAAGTTATGCATGACACCGTCAATACCACTTCAAACTTGCATGAATGCCTTTTCAGCCTCTTGGCTGAATGTTTGGAAATACAGCAGGGTTTGTGTGTGGGAAAGTGTCAGCTTTCAGTTTTGGGTATAAAGGTCTTTGATTGGGTTGAACGGTGGTATTTATCCATGTATAGAGATAAGAGTAGCCAAGAGGAAAAATACAATTTCCCAGATTGTACTTATTTGATGCCTGGTGCATGCTGCCAAATATTTGGAACTATCGTTGCCCTGTCTTGAACCAAAGGAAATGAACCAAATTTTCTGAGCACAGAAGAAGCAGTTCTTTGTATCTGTTCTTCAGTTTTCTTGAGAGCCCCCTCCAATAAATAAATAAATATGCCCCTTTGATCACCTGTTGAATTTGGTAAAACGTTCATCACAATCTTTTCCTTGTAACCTAAAATCAAATCAACAAAACAGCCCAGAATGATGTTACTCTATGTCTGAAGTAACATAAGTAAGTTATTGTAACAAAAGGAGGAAATGCGAAAAATAAAAAAAAAAACTTTCCCCTCACTTGTGTCCTTTAATATTTTAGGATGACATGTTGTGAGTGACATAACATTGAGCAGCAGTGTGGCATGAGGAGCAGGGCTTGTAAGCCGAAGTTTCCTGGGTCATTTCCCAGGTGGGGCACTCTTATTGCATTCTTGGACAAAGTAGTTGTCCCAGCTATCCTCAATTAATAATTATTTGTATGAGTAGATGATTTTATTTAACTTTTTGTGTTGCTCTAGTTAAGAGTCTCTCCTAACAAAATGTCATGTAATAGTGTGCAATCTAATTATCTGACTGTAAGTGGTATTTATTGTGAGGGAAAGACAATTTAGAATGCTCCTTAAGGTTGATATTCTGTATATGCTGTGACAACAGACCAGGAAGTGTGTGTTTGCTCTGTGTACTGAATGCTGCTATGAAGTCTTTGTTATTTGTGGAAACAGGTTGTTTTTCTGTTAGAAAAAAAAAGAAATGCCTGCAGTATGCACTTAGTAATACTGAGCTCTGAAGCGAAATCCTGTCTTAGCATGGACAGATATGGAGTGTTTTGTGTTTTATTGGTAATGGGATACCTAATAACAGTGATTTTCTGGTGGCTTAAGCAGTGTTAAAGTGGGGTTAAGAACTGCCTGAGGAGAGCGGGAGAAGAAAGGCCCTGTATTTATGAGGGCACACGGCCGCACGGGCAGCAGGCAGGCTTGTGGACAGATGTTTGGAGGGTGACGTCTCTGGGCCCTCTCTCTCCTCCTCCCTCCGTCTCTCCCTCCCTCCTTCCCTGGCGGCAGCTGAGACACACTCACACTCTCTCGCGGTGTGTGTTCATCCAGGTGGAGAACAGGCCTGCCAGAGAGGAGAAAGCCTCTGCTCAGCCTACCTCTTCTCTCCACCTCCCCTCGGCTGCCTGCCTTGCAGTGTTTGAAGTTTCAGCGGTGGCGCTGGGTATTGGGGGGGGGGGGGGGGGGGGGGTTATTTGTAATTAACACTCAGAAGCCTCGACTTTACCGAAGTGACGTGTGCAGTAATGATATTGTTAGCTCCCCTTAATTTACCCTGCATCACCATCAATTACGCCATGTGTTCCCATCCAGTTGGCGCTACCCCCTCCACCATTGTTAATTATAACCTACAAGACTGTTACAGTTAATTTTATGGCAAGCATATTGTCTCTTCAAGGCTCCCAAGCAGGTCATAAATTATCTTGAAGGTGAAATGTAACTTGGGGGAAATAGTTATGAAAATTTCATCCATCTCGCTTAGGCGCCGCAGCTGCTCCTGTCAGCGTCGGTATTGTGAAGGAATTACAGTGGGTCAGGCCTGGGGGGCTGGGCAGGGCCTGTCACCACAGCACAGGATGCCTCTCCTGGCCCTGTCAACCCCCCCACCCCCCCCAGCAGCTCTCCCCCGTGGCTCTGGTGTGAGGCCGACAGCCATGCGGGCGGTCCCCAAGCTGTCTCTGTTCATTACTTTACTTAAACTTGGCTAAGGCAGGCAGGTGGCGAGACCTTTCGTCTTCTCCCACTGTCATCAGCTGAGGTATCATCTGTGTGTGTGTGTGTGTGTGTGTGTGTGTGTGTGTGTGTGTGTGTGTGTGCTTGCATGCATGTGTATGTGTTTGTGAGAAAGCACAGGCCTGAACATTATGCAGTTGTAAGAGTGTGATTAGAATTACCTACACTGAAAGTGAGAGATGCTTTTTATTGTTTGTCACTGAGTCTGCAAGAAGCTCCCACGCCTGAGATGTTCCTCGTTAATCACTCCGTTCAGGCTTGCAATTAAAAAATTAAAAGAACTCTTTGTGGGATTTTTTTCTCTAAAAGTTGATCTGCAGATTCTGCAGAATTCTATTAAAACAAACCTGCAGCCACTAATTACAATTCTAATGGCAGCGTCTCTGACAAATGGAGAACTTCATTACTGATGTAGGATAGAGAAACATCTTAGTTTTCACTTCCTTTACAAATGCATAGTTTTAAATGGGTCATCAATTCAGGAGTGATAAATGTCTTAGGAAGTCATGACTCTCTTATAATCTCTGGATTAGTGAAAATACGTGTAATTAATGTAACTACATGAGTCAGGCAGCAGTAGTGGGCAATGCTGAAGCTTTACAAAGTTTTATTTCCTAATGCTGTATGTAAAATTTGTGTAATGGTGTAAAGGCCCTGTGCCCTTCAGTGCAATGGGTGAGACTCCTCAGTATTTTAACATATTGACCAGGGAAAAGTAAAGCTAGGCATCACCTGGACAGCTTCATTAGGAATAGTAATTAATGAACTGAACACAAATGGCGTGCTGCTACAAAATGGATGCTCTGTTAGCTTGAACATAGTGGGGAATGTGGAAGCCCTGGTGTTAAGACCCTGATTTCCTGACACTATTCATTTTTCATAGATGCACTTCTTCCTCTGCTCCCCTTTCCCCCTCCACAAATGATCTGCGTAAGGGGTCAGCAGGCACAGGTGCCAACCACCTTACACCCCCCTGGCACCCCCCTCCCCCGACAGCTGTGCTGCCCATCCGCAGTTATACATCACCAGGCAGACACGTTTTTTTTTACACCTGCCTTGGAGACTGGCACCCATGTGGATACTGGTAGAACAAAACCCGCTCTCCTCATCTTTATACCATCCAGTCAATCCTTCACTCCGTCAATTAATTGGTCACGCCATGGAGAGAGACCACTGGAGGTTTCCTCTTGCCCCAGTAGGCTACTCACCAGTAGAGTAAAATTTAGGACATTGGTCCTTTTATGGGATGATATTCCCATGATATGAAATAAGTAACACAATGTTACTTATTTCAATTGTTTTTCAACGTTATCTTTTTGTTCACACGAAATAACAAAATATATTTAACCTGAGGTATAGCCTGTCAAATTGCAGGCTTGCTATGGTAAAGGGAGACCTGATTCTTAGTATAATTCACAGCTTTTTATTAACTACAAGTTCAAGTCTACCACCGGAAATATGTTCAGAACAAATTACTAACACCAACTAACACCATTTGTTGAATAATTCAATTTGATGTTAATTTTTTCTCTGTGGTGGCTTATTAGTCTAAGAGGAATTTAGTACCCCAGGCCTTCATTACTGTATGTTAAAATAATGTGTTTTATACAAAAGTGGTTGGCCTTGCAATCTGAAATGATGCAGTGTGGAAATGTGAAAGTAAAAATTATTTCTAAAACAGCCATCCAAAGAATGTAGAGCAGAAAGTAGGCCCCATGTTGATACAATACATTAGCATGGTAAAAATAGCTTGCAAAGCTTTACCTAATGCTAATTTAATCTTGCTGATGTGCGCGTGTGAAATTCTCTTTATGTAACAGACGTCTCTGCTTCCTGGCAGATTTGAGTGCAGGGACAGACGATGAGAGGATGACCTTTTCTGTCTGGGTCCCAGTCTTAGCGAAAGCTGTCTTCTCTTTAGACGGGCACGTCCTGGCAACTCTGACAGACGTGTAAACAGATGCAGCCGTTGTTGATAATGACAGGTGATTATAAGTGGCACGGGTGCCAAGGTAATTAAACCCTGGGCTGACAGCAGCATTTGGTGCGGTGGTATTCCGGCATTAGAATAATTGTTGCAGCACATTTTCACCTGCTAGGCTGTGGCTCCGAACATCATTAATTTTGTGCAGGAACATGCCGTCTGGTGATGTATGCTGGCATCGCCTGGGTTCTTCGTAATGAACCGGCCGTCCTGTCCAGGGACACCTCTGTCCAGCCCTGCTCAACCCTGGGCGGGGTCCAGAGTCGACACAGGTGTGCGGGCACTGAGGTGAGGATTAATGGGTGTTATTGCATTCTGCACTCACTGGCTGGGTCCATGTCCTGAGTTGTCCACTGCTAATTATTTGGTTAAACCTGTGTGTGTGTATGTTGTTTATCCCTCGCAGCTGTGGGCGCATACTAGCTCCTAGAAACAAGTGGACAGAAGGCAGGCTGTTGGTGCTGCTGTTTAACTGAAAGGCCAAACTGTTGGAGCAGTCTGCTGGGCCAGTATGAGGGTGGACAGGTCATTTGCCTCTTGCTGTCTAAGATGGGACACCTTACTTACCCTGGTACTGGATGTGCTTGTCATGCTCTGTGGTAGGAGGATATGAACCTTTTAATAAATTCCGGCAGTCCCAAGTCGTGAGGCTCCGTAGAGTAGTACAAGGACATGGCACCATACTAAGGCGGTGAGGTCATGCTTTCTCCAGCTGGAGACTTGAGATGACTGCTTGTCACAGAGGTTACACCTGCACCAGCAGCAATTTGCAAATACACAGGCATCTCTGAACTTAAGGGCTGGAAGTTTCTGAAGTGCTGCACTGAAAAATGTGATTTTAAGAGCCATTTGAGGTGTTCAACTGATTTATGTGATTGCCATTTCCAAAGCAGCAGGTGTGGTAGCCAGGTGCAGATGAAATTGGCAAAAGAGGTGTTCTTTGTTTTACGCACACTCACACACACACACACACACACACACACACACACACACACACACACACATGCAAAACTACAAATTTACACAAATGGAATTATGCAGAGACCAAAAGTGTTAAACAAATAAAAAAAAACAACCCCCCCCCCCCTCTCTCTCTCTTTAAATATATATTTATATATGACAAATCCCTCCATGTGCTCAGAACAGAGACAACATTATTGTATGGCTGATAATGCTAGCTCTGACTAGCTCTCCTTAAACAGACTTTATGGCTTCGGATTGCATTAAGTAAAGCAAAAGCCAATAATTCACTCTAATATTAATTAAGTCAGTTCACAATTCTACATTATTCTAAAACAAGAACAAATCAAATATTTATCTAAAAATATATACACAACACGCCACTATTTCTTACCTGTTAGAGAACAAGGTTATGCACTGAAAATTGCAGAATTTCCCTGGCAGAAATCCTGTTCAGGATTTTGTAAGATCTCCAAAGATCCCCAAATCTTAATTTGGGTCAGGACGCTAGGCAAATCTCTATAAGATCCTCACAGTTTTGTCATCATGATGTTGAATCAAAATACAATGAGATCCTGCAGCAATTTGGCAAAAGATTTCTGCTAAGTTAAGTCTCTAAAATTCCTGGTTGTGCACAAGTAACCAGTAACCAGCATGCATTGCAGGAATGCTGGCCAATGGCAGGTATCGGATGTGACAGACAGGCCCGCTGACCTTCCACAGGCACCCCTAACCCATGTGTGCAGATAACAATCAATAACCCACTTCTCCACTACATGTTCAATGGTCAGTCCTGACCCCGACCTTGAATCACACTTCGGACAGAGATAAATTTCTTTTCTCCCTCCTGTTCAAACCTGATTGGGTTTCTCTCATCCATAGGAATTTCACCAGAGGTTGTGTGTCTGCAAAGGGAAATATGATATGAGAAGCATCGTGCTGCAGGAGCTGGTTCTAGGATGCAGAGTCTAGAAATCAATACAAGTTTAGAGATTAGTTTTGTGAGACCTTCCCTGTCCCAGCGTGCTGGGGGCAGCCCTCCTCAGCACCCACCGCCAGACTGACGCCGGCACCATTCACGGGACCTGCCATCAAAGGTAGAGCTCCGCCTCTCTCCACTGCCTGTCACGCTTGCTGGCCGACACTTGGTATCAAGTGGCGCTTTGCACTTGTTTCTAGTTCAGTGCCTGTGGCCTGGAGATATACCGATCTGCCTAATTAAAGTGTCCCTGTCTGTTGCCCTCACTTGACTGCGCCTGTGGAGACTCATTTGATGCACTCAGACGCAAGCGCTTTGGTGTCTCTTAACAGAAAAGGGACAGATTACATGTGCTGGCTGTTGCACTTATGTCCCCCCAAAAATGCCATCTTTGTGGCTGCATTCTCTTGCATGCATACGTAAAATCTCTCCTAACAATATAATTGAACACACTAACATGAAACAAATTTAGCCAAATGGTGGCCAAAACTAAAGTATAGCCAATACTACAGAATTCAGCTGTCTTGTAGGAGACATAATACAGTGGTGTAATTTTGTGGTTAAGGTAAAGGTCATGGTGTGAACCGATAATGAGTTTAATATGTGTTGCTGTGTGGCTGCATTATGCCACCCCACACAGAGTGGTCACTCATTGAGGGCTTGAGGACTTCTAGGATAAGTCCTGCCCAAGTCAAAGCCCCTTAAAAGTCTGACTGATAAATGTTTGTTACATCTACCCAAATACTTTCTTGCATTTTTATTTTGCCCTAGGACATTCCTAGGCGACTGGTCCTTTGTCAAAAACTGTTGATGGCCATGAATGAAACTGGGCCTTAGTCCATCATAGAATGCTTTAGTTTGGCCAAATGAACACTTACTTGGTTGCCTCAGTTGCAAAAGTTATGCAAACAAGTCTGATTTCAGGGAAAAAAGCATTGCTGAAACCAGTCTTACAAATACTGCCACATTTGAAAAAAGTTATTTGGTAAAAAGTTATGTTTTTGGATGGAACACTTTTCTAAAATGTATGTGTTGAACACCAGGTTTGCAGAGCAAGGGACTATTGTATCCTCCTCAGGTTGCATATTGGCATGTACCATGGTGCATACTGTATTAGTGCAAGATGTTTACATAGCAATGGTGGAACTGACATACACAAGACAAATGTCAACGCCACCAAAAACATGCAGCAAGACTAACTTAAACTGCACAGTGTATTCAATTCAAGCCAGGAAATATATCATTGCAGTGAAGGACTTTGATCACTTTAATTAGAGACTAGTACCATCAGATAATTCAGGCTGAGCATCACCTCATTATGTGCTTCAGAAACATGATTAAAACGTACAGTTTACTGAGACAGGGCTTGCCTGGAAAGCCTATAGGGTAATATTTGTCTTATCTGTATTTTAAACCAGCAATGTTACAATAATTAAAGGCTGTATTTACTTACATTCTTTTATCACTTGATATTTATCTTTGGTTTTGCAAAGAGGTCTTTTCTCATTAGCACACTGATTCATTGCCCCGATAACAATATGCTATGAGGCTGAAGCCAGGAATGTTTATGCCAAGAAAAGAGAGTCATTTCAACATGGCACTGATTTGTCAAGTTTCCATATTAATTGCTATTTTTCAAACTGGAGCAATTGAGAGTGCAACACTCACACATCCTCTTGCCATTAACACATAATCAGCAGACCTTTAGGCCAAAATATAACAGAGAAAAGGCTTATTATATGCCTTTATGAGATTATTGTAAGATAAAAAGCATACCTTTTCTGACAATATCTGTTAGGGAATCTTACATCTGTGACCTGTGTGTTCTTATCGGTGGGCTTTGTCAACAGCATTCAGATAAAACCGCATTCTGTAGGTTTCTCTGGTTTCAGCTTGTCATTCATGCTTGTTATATTATAACAGATGATTGATACAGCCATGTGCCTACTTCTAAACATGTAAAGCTTCTGATTTGCCAATTATCTTCATATTGGACTGCTTACATCAAAATATTCCTTTTTTCAAACATTAATTTGACGTACCTTGTCAAGGATTAAAAGAACAGGAAACGACAGCGTCGTGCGGTAGTAGTCTCGAATTACCCACAGCAGAATGTAACGTGAAAGGATCTTTCCTGGTCTTATGAGACTGTTATAACATAAGCTGAGCGTTTCAGGACCCAGTACAGTAAATCCTAAATGGTTAAACAGCGCTCATTCTACCATTTGGCCCGGAAAACACATGATACCATTTGCAGTCACAGAATGTAGCATGCTGTTATTCTTTAATTATAATGGCCTTAGCAGTGTGGGACTTGGTCGGCCTCTGCTAACAATGTTTAATCTCCTGAGCTTTAGTTGAGAGCAAGCCATCCTTGAGAAACAGCAGTGCTTGGCGCGAGGCACTTAGCAGCCATGCACACCCTTGCTCTGGCAGATGCACACTTTATTTGAGTGCTGGGGGGGCTGCAGCCCTCTGTGAGTTCTCTAGGAATCTCAGAGAGGGGGTTGGTACCTGTCCTCTGTCTTGTCCCCTTGTCCTCCACCACCCCCTTCTTGTATATGCCTGTTTTTATCTGTTACTGTGCGTTAGGCAGAGCATATTGTGAGTAAAGGTGTGTCGTTTGTTGCCCACACTTTTGGCACAGGGAAAAGGAGTCAGATGGGATATAATTAAGGCTGGGAGAACAGTCTGTCTGCTCGGCAGGAAGGGCATGTTAGATGTTGTTGGGATTTGGTGTTGTCAGTTTGGCCAGAGCCAGGGACTTCCAGACCCGGGACAAAGATGTTTCCTCACCATTTATAATCCCTGACACCGTCAAGCCCCCTCCAACCCCCTGGATCTCTATGCGTGCTGATTGTGTTCCTTAGCTTTTCACCAACACTGCAAAGAAGCATGCTGCCCAAATTAGCATATGCTGCATGTATATTTCAGGAACGTTTAACGTGACCGAATGTTTCCAAAGTAAATTATGCATGCTTTACAGAGAGGTGCATATTTTGTGTTCGCCTGCAAAATCCCGCTTTTTGTCTAGACCACGGATTCTCCATTAAATTCACAAATAGGCCTAAATGGACCAAAGCATTGTTAATTTTGCAACACATTTTCACTGCCCAAGGAGCTAGTGCCTGACAGGTTTAACTGACATTTGAATAATTGGACTAATTTTCTGCTGGGCATTGGCGGATGCCGTGGTAGCATCTACACGCTTTTTTTTTTTTTTGAATTAGGTGATGAGGAGATGAGTGACTGAATTATTTAAACTGCCTGTGTCACAATTTAAGCAAAACTGTCTGCAGATTTTCATGGAGAGGAAATTGTTTACTGGTAAACATAGCCTAAAAGGGGCTTATGCATAATAGACACGTCTTGTGGAGCTTGGAAATGCAAACGGCTGTGTAAGAATGCAGAAAAGCATGTAATAAGCTCTTCAGATTCACCAAAAACCAAAGCAGTCAAGGGTATTGCAATTTGCTTCATCAAAACAGACAACTAGAGCAAGATAAGAATCATGGCACATATATCATTCATCGTTATAGTTATTATTAGCTAATATTTTTGCAATCATATCCATTATTATGAAATGGATGCTCTAGAGATATGAAAAAATATAGTTAAAAGACCAGGGGCATTTTTAGTTGGGGCATTGTAAATAATCCCAACATGATTAAGCATATCACTGATGAGGTATTCATGCTTTTGGGATGGACTGGCTGTCTCTAAGTTTGTCTCCAATAGGGTCAGAGGTCTGTGGGCTCGACTGGTCTTGTCTTTGATGGCCAGCTGGGTTCTCCACGGGACACTTTTTAAAGCCAGACACAAAGTATGTCACCTCTGAGCTCCCTTTAATGTAATTACATCCAGTCACCCCATTGTCTTTTTATAATACTGTCACCTATGATTATCATTACTATGACTGTTGGTATGGGAAATGTAAGAAAAAACATCAGCAGCCTAAACGTTTTCACTTGGAGATTTACGGTTGGTGATGGTAGTGATAGATGACCTGGTGTCACACTATGTGAGGGAGTGCCTGTGATAAATACACCCTCTCATAAAACATTGTATCTCTCTTCCAGTGGGCTGCTAAGCTTGTAATGCATTTTTAAAGACTTTAAATTACTATTGGTTACTATCTGCTCATACTGTACAAACCACTGTCATATGAAAGTTATTAAAGACTCATTTCTGGCTAATAAGAAAAAAGTGTATCTGATGAATGTCATATATAGTTACTATTACTGTTAGTACTACCACTAGTATTACTACAAGTAGTACCAGTACTAAAGAAAATAATGATGATTATAAGAGTGCCAGTTACTCTTCAGCGCTTTCATACACTGTACAAGTTAATTTCATACAGTTTCATACACAAGATATAAAATGCACCATGCCTTGCACAAATATGTGTGATGTTTTAAAAAATGAATGAGTTCTCTTAATTATAAGCATGGCTTGCAGACTTGCCAGTCACAAGAATGGTTAAGTCTGAGGATTGAGAACATTTCCTCACAAACACCCCCCCCCCCCCCCCCACCAAGAATATCCTTATTTTTATTTTATGGTGTTTCTTTATGGTGAATACATTCTCCATTATGCTCTGCTCTCAAAAGCAGACCGGTTAAATGGTGTGAACCTGGAGCAAAGCAGTTCATCAGCTAAAAGGAACACAAGTGTAGTGTCCTGGAAATCAAGGAGCTAAATTATTATAGTGGTCCTTCCTTTTAAGATTTCTAGCTGCATACTAAGAAGCAAGAGCTCAGAATAATGATCCAAACCTGAGGGTGTTTGAGACAGCATGGTGGGAAAAAAAAATAACGGAGGCTTGAATGGAATAGTATGTGTGCCCTCAGCTATTGCTTAAAGTAGCCACAGTATTCATAAGAATGACAAGCAGGAATTTGTCTTTTTAAAATGAAATCAGCGAGCACAAAGTTGGTGTACTTTTAGAATGATATTTTATCCAGGGTGAGGCCTTAAAGTAATTATTGCTTTCTATTGCCTTTAAATTAGTATGTGTAAATACTTCACAGCTTTTGGTTATAATATAGCATTCATCAACATGTTTTACTATTTTGAGTTGAAAAACACACCTTCGAATTTACTTCAAACCTCTATTCAAAGGTTGTTTCCCCCTGGAAAATTTGTGGCTGGAATGGTGCCATTTGGATTGCCTTGAATGATCCAAAAACATTTATGAGAAAAATGGCATCTTTTAACATCACCAACAGTTGTTTCTTCAGCTGAATACTGAACCTATGCTCCTGTCATGGTTCAAATATGAAGGTGGTGGGAACAAGCATGTTGATACCCGTTTTCTGGTTAACGGCATCAGAAAAATTTTAATTAAATGAAGGGAAACAAACAAGTGGATGAATAGGTCAACTGTCTTGTAACAGTTAATGTCTGCCATATAGCTGAAGCTGAGAGAATAAGACAATGCACACCAGATCTTTTTCTAATAATCACTTTATAAAGATCTGGGTAAAAAAAGCTGAGGTGTACTGTACACAGAAAGTTACTTTATATACCACGTGTGCCTGAATACTCAACAGCATCCTTCGGACCTTAGGACCAAGTAACTCAATCCTTTCTTTCCCCAAACACTGCTTTCAATTCCTTTTTATTTTCTTCTCTTCAGAGAAAAGTAAGGTATTCATCTTTCATGTTTTTGGAAAAATTCGGGGAAAAGTGCTACTTGCAGGACCTCCTGGAAAGTAAAGATTGGTGCAGTGGCATCAGGAAAGAGACATAAAATTGCACAGTATATCAGTACAGTGCAGTAATGCTAAAAGATTGTCTTTCAAAGAGCAGTGCTGAATTTGTAAGTCCTCATTTTGATCTTTTTCATTTCATTCCAGCTACACTTGTTATTATAGTTACTGTTGTTTGTATGTTATTGTAGCTTCTTTCTTAAGTAGCTATTTTGCAATTTAGATGAAAATACAATTAAAGCTACATCTGTTTTTAATGCCCCTAATGCCACACAGATGTATGTTTCTATTAAAACCACATTCTGTCTGTAGCTGGTTGGCTTTCAAAAATGTAAATTTACAATATTGAGTCAGACAGATTTTGCTGTTAAGATGTGTAAACCCTTGATGGAATCGTAGAGAAAGAAATGACTTAACCCCTTCTTTCATGTTGCAAAGCCAGCACACATGGGCTGGGAAGGAGATCTGAGGAAACGCACATGTGAGGAACATTTAAACATTTGTTTTCACTGATACCTTTCCCCTGTGCGGGTAGGCCTGTGCAATGTCCTGGCTAATGCCCCGACAGTGGATAAGGGCTTACAGGGCTCACTGTCCTGGTCTGGGCCTCCACTCAGCAGGCCTCTCTATCCTCCAGCTCTAGTCTGGTCCCCTCATCTCTTTTACACGACCTCACCTCTCCCCACATCCCCACATCGCAGACTGGGTCTTTCACTGCTGTTCCCATGAGCTGTGTTTGCCATTGGCCTGTTTGGACTTCAGATGAAGGCAGTCAGCTATGTCTCAGATGCAGTATAGATGGGCAATAGCCTTTGTCTTTGGTGACAGAGTGACAGAATGATGGTTTCATATATTGATTATTTTTCATGTACTGAGAGCCATGTTTAATTATTAGAAATATTTGAAGCCACCACAGCCCTTCCTCATCCCTCAAAAGCCATAGAATATTCCAGATAATGATGAGTAGCTGTAGCATTGTAGGAGAGGCAAAAGATGTCATACTTCTGGTGAGTCTAGAAGAGAGGTCTAAGATTGTGATAATATATGAGCAAGTAAATTCTTGCTTGCCATCTTTCTCTCTTTCCCATAGTATCAAGAATCTTCCTCCCTCTTCAATACTGAAAAAAAAAACAGTGGCTTGAATGTCTATTATACCAGTGAACTCCTTACAGCACACTGGCACTTCCTAGAGGTAGGACATGTCAGCTCGCTTGTTTCTGGAGGCATTACCTGTTTCCCGGAGCACAATAGTGCTCTCATTCACCTAATGCCATGAGACATTTAGGAGCATCTATGGAAAGTACACTCTCATTCCTGTTGTCTTTACATATCTAAACACAGATGTATACAAATGGGACAGCTGCAGCTTCTAGTGTGAATGAAATGGCAAAAAAAGAGATGAATATAAACATTTTTTGCACTTATGAAAAACGAAGCATCACATCCACATCTACAGGTTCAACTCTTAAAACATCCTAATGTTTATGACCAATTGGGAACATACAACTGTACCTCACTGTATGTAAAAGTGTTCACACAGTTATTTGGTCTATATCTGTATATCTATACGTTTTTTTAACTTGCCATTTCAAGCTTACACACCAGTTGTAGAAACAATAAGTACACAATTCCAATGCATCTAATGTATCAAAATGTCCCTCATGACACCCTGAATCCACTGTATAAATGGATTTGAATAAGTACCTGCCATGACGTTCAGCCTGGAAGGAGTGTGTAAAAGTTGGACACACAGGATGATTGTATTTCAACATGATAGGGGCTGAGGTGACTGATTGTGTAATGTAGAGTGGATGGACCCAGAAACATTTCTTCTTCCCCGTCTCCTAAGCATGCAAGTACAAACATCTTTAACACCAGCTATTTACCTAGAAACAAGCCTGGGGCACTGGCCAAACTCTTCTAATGCAGGAAAATTGAACTGCTTTGAACTTGGATGTTTTTGATAACTACTTGGTATGCTTCCTGAAGGATAACCTGTGGGCTTGGCTTTCCAAGCCCTAATCCCTTTGATTAAGTGCCAGGGCAGATAGCTCCTATTGAATAGGCTCTGCCTCGTAATTCTGCCCTCATTCATGGTTTGAAAGCAAACTGCTGAAATCTCAGTAGGCAAATCCGCAGACGTAGTTAAGATAATCCAAACACCTCTGAAGTGAAATGCAGTTGTTGTTTTCAGGATTTCGTTGACATTTTCCCCCTCCTGCTTCCTCTCACCAGTTCCTGTTTTGAGTTGAGATGGCCTCTGTTCCCCTTTGTTTACATATTAGTTGCCGCGTCGGGTGCAAATTGTAACCTTGCACGGGCAACGAAGATCAGAAGCCGAGAACTTTCGGATTGCAGAGACAAAGAGGAGTAACACAGTTGCAAGGGTAATTAGGCTGACTGTGAGCTGCCAGCGGGGGCAGGATGAGCCCTGTGCCCTGTGGCTGGGCCCTGGGAACTGCTGGGGCTGCTGGGGGGGGGGGGGGCATCCCTCACAAGTCCCATTATCCACAACAACACCACTAACAACTGCCACTGCCACAGGAGGGCATCACCCCCCCCAAGCCACACAACAAAGGACAGATGCCAGCTGCTTCTCAAGTCACGGCTGGTTTACAAGAGCATCAAAAAGTACCAGAAAAAAGTTTCAATATTTAATCCTTTGTCTTGCCTGGCCCATTAAAGGCTCGACTTTGCACTTCTCTGGATATGCTATGGCTGAGCTTTATCTGTTCTGTGCAAGAGTTTTCGGTTGGGTTTCCTCAATGCCAAAAGCTGAAGAAATTTTGTTTGCATGGAAAATGCCAATGCATAAACAGTAGAACTTGGCAGGCTGTTCAGTTTTTGTTTGGCTTGCAAAAAAACCTCAAATTTTGGATAATGGTTGCACGTTTTTGCCATTATAATCACAATCATAGACTCACTGCCTGTTTTAATCTTGTGAGTGGTTAAAAAAAGCTTTTTCTACCCCTGTGCACAGACATTTTAAAAATATTGCTGATGAATCCAGAGAAACCGCTAGGAAGACAAGGAGATGCAAGGAACCTTCTTCTTAAATTGATTGACCCCTCCTGCGTTCCAACCCCCTCCCCTCACCCCCCATTTTCAGGGAGGATGAGATGTGAGGGTGCTTTGACATTTGCTCCATAATGTCCAAAGCATTTTTGTTTTTTTTGTTTTTTTTTTCCTCAGCACCGAATCCTACCCAATGTTTTTGCCTAAAGGCCTTTTTTCTGCTCTAACCCAAACCAGTCCTGATCGAAATGGAGAAGCTCGAGTTACTCTCCCTTCACGCAGATCAAATAGTGCATAAAAGATCACAGCTGGGACAAAATTGTTTTTCGAATTTCATTTTGTTTTGAAAATCCGGCAACAACGGCAGCAACAAAAGACGGCCAAGTAAAAGCTGAATGGTGTTTTCATAACTTTTTGTTTGCTTTTCATTATTCTAAAATGCATCCACATTTTCTATGTTTTCACTTTGCTTCAGGGTTTAACAAAAGGAAGAAGATGGTCTCAGATTATGAATAATTAGAAATGTGAAGCAATGAATCAACAGTCTAGACCAGCTGTGGTCTGTATGCCTTCAGCATGCTGAACCCAGCCAATGTAAGTAATGAAACTGAGAAATAAAACAAGAAAATGATCTTTGTTTGTGGCTTCTGCCACAGACAACCAGCACAGTATGCTGTTAATAACCTCTGAGCTGCCATTTATTTTCACAGAGTTGAAACTGCAGTGAACCTCAGGACTGTTCCAGTACTGCCTCTGAACACCAGGGACACTGTTTTATTAGGTTAGAATAAAGCATGTCCTAATAGGCCAGTGGTGTGGTGGGAATCATTTCTGCTCTGTGGAAATCAGTCAAATGGGACGATGCATTTACTGTCTTGCAGCTGAGACATGGTGCCTTTTTTCCTGTGTGTTTTGGGGATAAGGGCTCAGGAAGATAAGCGCATGTCATGGCCTTTTACTAGCTCTTATGGAGGAGTCACACCCCGTTTTGGTGTGTTTTAAAAGCCTTGCCCCAAGCACCCCTAAGTTCTTGTTGAGAAACTCCTCTTGATATCCATAAAGGGATTTCAGATGGATTTTGAACCCAAAGTCCCTTTTAATTGCTTTGAATTTGGATTGAAAATTGCCTTGAAACTACACTGATGAGGGCAGCTGTCATTCATCTCAAGGCTTCATATTCACAGCGGTCCTGTGTAAGGTTTTGGAGTAATACTTATGGATGTGAGCAAGACATCTTTTGGCCTAAGCCATTTAAATGCTTAGATGGTCACGCAAAATTATCTCAGTAATGGAATTTTGCCACATTTTTTAATGTTCAAGCTTATTCTTCCTCTCTAAAATGTGTTTAAAATGTGTCCAAACTCTTCTGAGACTTAGATAGAAACAATTCCCATGGAATTGATGTGAATAGTGTATTGCCGACATTCTGGTGAAAAATCTATAGGGAACTTCTTAGCATGTTCTTCCTCTTTTCTAAAAAAAAAAAAAGAGATTCTAAAGTGCTGCTGAGCAGCAGGTTGGGGCAGCTTCTCTCAAAGTACAAGCTGTCTGCTGTTTAAACCATTTCGTATACCTCTCATAAAACTGCCCCAACAAGAAAAAAAAAAAGTTGAAGTTGCTACAAATTACAGTATATACAGGTGTCCTCTTTGCCATGCTCTTGGGGAGGTATTTATTAATTGCAAGTGAACTTTACAAAGTGAGGCAGTGTTTGAGATTTGTCAGAGGAATGCACTGGACGCCCATGGGATGGTGTAAAGGTGGGCTTGTCACTGTTGTGCTGTCCCTCCAAGCATTAGGTACTCCGGGGTGGGGCCAGAGACTGCTTTCATCATCGCCAGCCTATCTTGCTCAAAGCGGTAGGGATGAGATGGTGCCTGTCTTCCTCTGTCCAAACCTCCCCCTCCCTGAGCTGGGCTGTTGGACATGACAGGCAACATGTCTGCCACAGGCGCTCTGAGCGCAATTATAGAGGATTAGATTAAAAAAAGTTGTCTCGTTTTCATAATACACCTCCTTATTTTTCCACAGAGTTACCTCCATAACATAAAAGCGGGAGAGCTTGTCTGATTAGATTGCTTTGCTCTTTTTCTGCCTTTAAATATATTGAAACCAGCCAGGTACTTTCCTTCATATCACCCTGTGTGGAAAAAAAACAGCAATATACAGTACAAAATTCTCCCATGTAGGTGGAGAGGCAGGGCAAATGCTAAAAGAAGAAAAGAATGGCAATAAATCATTGGTAAGTGACAAAAGAAACGACCAGGTTATCATGTGACAACATCACTGTGGAATGAAGGCTTGGTTTTTGTAAGTGAACTCATTGACACATCTCCTTATTGCTGTCAAGGTAAGGGATAAGCAGTATTTTGAAGAGAATGGGAGAAAGAAGAAAGAAGTAGAGTGCGTCTCAGTTTATTTTCAAGTTCAGTTTATGATTTTTCATGGTCCTGTTATTCATTTCTTCTCAAAATAATCTGTTGCCGGCTTCTAGAGTTTGCTTTCTTTCATTTACGGTTTGTTTTTGAAACACTGTTATCATAGCCAAATGGTTTCTTTTGGTTTATAAACATAGTGAGCATTAAGTGAGTTTCGAGTTACAACCCAGGCTCCTAATGAGAGACCAAATAAAAAAGTAAAATGAAGATCAGTCTTGCAGCTAAAAAATGTGCATCTTATTTCTTAAAATAGCTTTTCTTTTTCCATTGAATTTTGGCTTCCTTAAAACTACAGTTACAAGCTTTGATGGTTCAGTTGTAGCATAATTCGTTGATGTATAAGTAAATAAATGAACACTTGCGGAGGAATCTAAAACAATACTGAGGTCTTGTTCAGCATGTTGCCCTTCCTGTTAATGCCCTGCCTGATGGGTTTTTAATGGGGCAAAATCGGGCGTGCACATAGGAAGCGTGCAGTTGGCTGGATGTGGAGCGTCCCCTCCCTGGTCTTCTAAAGAGTTCTTTCCCATAACTAGAGCAAAGGCACTCTGCCTCTCCATCTTAGGCCTCTGTGAAGCCAGACTGCCAGTCTGCACACACTGAAGTTCTTACAAATGCTTATCATGTCATATTTGTGCTCTGATTTTCAACTGCCAGCCTTGTTGAGGGAAACAGGTGAGACGTTCCCTCCCAGAGCAGCTGGATCAGTTATGAAGATTCACCAGGTGGAGGCTGCGGATCTGCGTTATAGGAGGTTCAGGCACTCTGAAATGCCTCTCTGTTGCAGGCGCGCGGAAGCCTTCATCTTGTGAAAATCTTAACTGGATCCGGCAGCCCTGCAGTTGGAGTCTTATCTGTCTCTGCGGTGTCTCACTCATTGCCACCAATTTTCTGAAGGAAGCACTCTGATGCTTGTTATTTTTATTTCTAGTTTTTTTTTGTTTGACGTTAAAAGGAGCTCCTTACCTTCTCCAAAGTGAGCGATTGTATAACAGTTTATATTCTTTTTCTGCCTGCATGTTTATCGGAGACAGTAAAATAGGTTTGAGATGCTCACTGCACGTCTCGCACAAAACTTAAAAGGGACCCCCCCCCACCCCCAACCCGCACACACACAAACGCACACACACAGCTTCTGTACAGTTGTCATATTGCACAAGTTATTTGCGCATTAGCAGTTATTACTTTATCGGATCTCAAAGCTGTCAGCAGACATCCCCTGGAATCCACAGCATGCGGAACCATCAGTCCTCATTACAAGAACACCTCACTATTTACACCCAGGCCTGCTCATGCAGTCATGGCGGTATGCAAATACAGGTGGCTGACAAGCCTGCACATCCAAGATGTAAACACACCTTGAACGCATGGCAGGCAAATCTGTGAGTGGGAAAAATAATGCATGGAATAATGAGAATAATGATGGGAATTGCCTTTACTTACGGGGGGGGGGGGGGGCGTGTGAACAGAGCAGGGTGTGGAAATGCCCAGGGTTGTCTGTCCATGATGCCACGGTTGCTATCCTTGACTGGAGGAGGGAGGGCAACACGTGGCAGCTGCAACCCATTGGGGAGATTTCGGGAGGTTCACAGAAAATGGAAATTACCATAGAGCCAGAGGCACTTTCACACAGGTGCACATAAATAACTGGAAGGGAGTGGTTCAGCAAGCTTGAGATAATTTGTCTGTGACTACATGTTGGGCCAGTAATTCAAAGTGAAGACACAAATCAGTGCAGTCATATACTTCTTGGCACCCTCTCTTTTAGTAAAGAAAATAAAAAAGGCAATAAAATATGTTTTGATTCCACCCTCAATTTGCCCGACAGTGTCTTTCCTGATTACATGCACAATTCAAGTTCTCATTTGTGCAGGTATGTAGCTTGGAGCTTGGAAAATCAGACCTCTAGCACTGACAAGTTGATACACATGACCTGCTGTTGTTAAATGACTGAACTTTATGGCGTTTGATCTAGAAAACAGCTTCCATTAGTACTGACTAATTCCCCTCTGTGTAGTTTGTACATGTACTATGGTAGAGTAGGCTGGATCAGACCATAATCATGTGCTGCGTGTCTTGTGGTAAACATGGCAGGTGTAGACTGTCTCTTTTCACAACATATCAATTTAGCTGCTCACATCTGTCATAAAGCAGGGGCCATTAGAAATGTATTGGCATCCAGTGCTGTTTTACCTCCAAAACACTGGCAAAAGGCTGCTCTCTGACATGCAGGAATATTGACCAGGTCATTACCATGTCAGGCTATGGAAATGCAACCATCCCTCTGCACTGCATGTATAATACATGAATAGTAAGAATGTGTATACTGTAATAACATTGTCCTAAGGAAACTTATTATAATGTTTATGCTGCACATCTTAGACCCTGGGATGTTTCAGTGAACTAGTATGAATATCTACATGACTCAGATCATGTACAGCAATACTCTTCAAGTAAGCTTAGGGGTTGCAGGTTGAAATCCCAGGAAGGCTACTTTTGTGAAGGGAATATAACAACAACAACAACAACAACAACAACAATAATAATAATAATAATAATAATAATAATAATAAAACAGGTAATGAAACCAAACAGTTTCAAATTGTCCTGCTTCATTTAATTTTGCTCAACCCATATTATATTTAGACTTATTAAAATCTTGTATCCATTTCCAGTGTTTTTGATACATGGTAGAGACTATTTGTTTTTTTTTTGTTTTTTTTTTCTTTTTTTAAAGAAACATGTTCATGTTCTTCAAGTAGCAATGCAAGTGCAAATTTCAGGAGGTCATGAATAATACACTGTCTGTCAGCTAGTGAATTAGTGTCTCCTGATACAGTTTTGCAATAAAGACTTGTCCTCAACTGTTCAGTATTCTATTATCAGGAGAATGCAGGAGTTTGAACTGGTAGCAGCAGCTCAAGCATTTAATAAGTTCCTCTTGGAGTACCTCTCTGCATAATGCAAAATGCTACGATGTAAACTTATTTACAAAAACAAAAAAAGTTTTTTTTAATGGATCTAATATATGCATTTACCTCCAGCAAGCATTTTATATGCAAATGAAAAATGACTCTGAGACAGAGAAATGCCTTATATCACAGAGGGATGTGGCATGCATCCATCTTTTGTACCGGCGGATTAGGAAGATCTGTTATGGTTTGTTAACATGAAGCTTTCAATTCAAATTAAAATGAAACCATGTGTAGAATTAGATTAAAAACAATATGAGGCAAGTGGCTAGCTGAGTATGCACTGGACTTTTACCAACGACACGGTAGCTCCTCTCTCTTGCATCTGTGCCAGTGCAGACAAAAACTCCTATTGTTACGTTTTGGATGGTGCTGTAGCGGAGTGTGTTTGTTTCCCATTCCGTCCTGTAATGGGCTGTAATAACCCGTATAAATCACATTCAATGCTCTGAGCTCCATGGACAATACTTGTCACTCACTAAAGGCATCTCTGTGAGATTGTCAAGAAGAAATTTATACGAGTGAAGAGGAGGCCAGGCTTCATAAACTGTGGCTAGAAGTTAGGAATTTATTGTTAGGCTGCCTGGACAGGGTAAGATTTGTTGCTGAATGAAGCAGACTGGAGTTTAAGGACAGTAAAATCACTGAACAGGTGATTGTAGTGAAGAAATGCTCACAGTGGGCTAATAAAGAGGGGTGATTGATGAATACTAGGGTCGCACATGATGACAAATGCCATGGTGTGTAGCAGAAGGTTCAGATAATGCCTTGATATTTCAGGGTAGTGGCTCACCCACACAGATGATTCCTCTCACCCCTCCCACTCATTTTTCCTCTGTGGTAAAACATCTCCTCAAATAACCTTTTTTTCAAGAAGTCCTTGATCCATGTGGAATAAGAGTTTGCTTAAGTGCAGTCTAGTTTCCACACGAGGAGAGTGTGTACATCCAGACTGAGGCCCTGAGGCTTTGGAATGCTCAGGATGAACCACTTGAAAGTTGGGTTTTATTTTGCAGAAGTGAGTGTGACATCACATTCACAGGGCCTCTGGACAGAATAATTTTGTCGGCATAGTGAGTAAGAGATAATGAGTAGAATGGGATATAGCAGCACTACTCACTTATAGTGGTGGAGGGCAGGACTGTAGAAGGGGGGAGTTGTGTTGTAATAAAGCTGAAAGCCAATTAAAGCCGTTTGTTTCTGAGGCGAAAGTACAGTGAAGGCGTTCATTATTGCCCAATGATGGCTTGTCAATAACCTTGCTTTTTAGTTTGTTCTAGTCAGCACTTGCTGTGCACTTTGTTGCACCATTGGGAAATGTCTACAGCCGGATTATACATTTGGAATACCACAAGAGCCGGGGAGGAAAAACAAACAGCCAGTGATAAATTATGCACTAGCTGGATTGTGACATGCTATCTTGTGCCATTAACGGGCCAGGATAATTGCACTGGATTGTAATTGCAGTCTTAGACTTCAAAAGTATACTGTATCTAACATCAATCTTCATATGAGCCCATACAATTTACAATAAAACTTTGTTTACTTTATAAGTCAGTCCCTCCTCTGTTAGACTGGGATTTAAATGATGGGAGGGAAAAGAGGAAGAATCTTTTAAGAATATGGGTAGGCATTAATGTGTACAGGTTAGAACAGGATTTTAGAATTATTACTGTACACTGCTGGAGGTTATGAAAAATAATTAAAGATGTAGGAAAAAACATCTTAAGTGTTTTGAGGACGCATATTACTGTTTTCACAACTTTCATTGTGTGTGATCTTCTTTTAATTCAGCTCTAAATACCATTATCCACACTATACAGCACATATTATTAAAGAAATTAAAGAAAACTTGAAATTAGTTTTCCATAAAAAAACCCAAACAAAAACACAAACAACAAATTTCAAATATGCACTAATGAGAAAATAATGCTTGCAAAATGACTTTTAGGTCTTTTTTAAACTAAAGAAAAATGTAATTGGTACTATATATAAAAAGGTGCTTTAAAAGTAAAAGCTCCTTTACTGGGTAATAACTGCAAATAGTTACGAAAAAATGAGGCATTGATGACTTAGATCCTTTTCTATTGTTCTCCTTAAACATCCATACCTAATGTAATGTCAAAATACATGCTCCTCATCCTTTCCAATTTCTGAAAGCTTTTTTGATGTTTTTTAAAATATACCTGTACTGAAAAATGTTATTTTAGAGCACTTAATTTCATAATCTGAACAACTGAATATTTGAACTTCCACAGATTTCACAAATCATAGTACGTTATCTCCTCCTTTACGACAATCACCATCGAAGATTGTCTCATTTTCAGTCCTTACTGAAGGACTAGGAAATAACTCTACTTTTGCCTCTCTCCTGCCATAGTTTGCTGGACTCTGCTTCTTGTGTGGGTTACAAAAAGATCAGAGCATCACTGAGTGTTCCCTCTCAGTGGAGGCCAGCTCGGGGAAAAAAAAAAAAAAATCTTTGATTTTTTTTTTTTGGCTAACTGACAGATCGAAATAAACAGGGAGCGCATTGCTACGCAGTAACTGCAATAGCCCTTGATCTCAATAAGTTAGAATGCCATCGGTCTGGCTAATAAACACTTCATTTAGTTTTAATGGTGCCGGCGCATCGCCGCAGCCTTCAAAAGTGTCCTTTATTTAGGTCATTTATGGCTCTTCCTCGAGGATCACTCGGGGGAGCACAGCTCCAGTCCAGTTCCCATCCACTGGAGCTTTTTAAATCGGGGAAATTAATAGGGCTATCTTTCAAAAATAAATAAATGATGGGGTTTACCCGGCAGAGAGCCTTGAGAGCTTATTAAGAAAACTGAAGGAAAAAAAATTCTGAATATAATTTTTTTCACCTTTTAATGCTCTCTCCGCTTGTTTCCGACGTCTTATATAGTAATTGTAAACACGGCAATTATGGATTGTGTGCGGGAGTTAATTATGGCTTGTGAAGGAGCCCCAGGGGAGGATTGGTGGAACGCGCTCACTGATAAAGCAGCTTCTCATTACCTCCCTTGATGGCCAAGAGGCCCGCTGAGACCGGTCCAAAGGGGACTGGCTCCCAGGCCCCTCAGCTCGAGGACCAATTAGTATTAAGGCAGAATTAATTTATACTGAACACCATCACAAACGTGTCTTCTTGAGGTGAAATGGAATTATTGCAAACAGGGAATAGGCCTCTCTCCATATTTCCTATGATTTTTGTTCTTTGGTTTGCTGTACTTTAGATAAATTGGGGAATAAATTCCTCAGTTGGCAGACAAGTGTAATGGCTCTCAATCGAGCATTAATAATGGTAAGAAAATGTAGGTTTCTTGGAATGAAGAACGAGCAGGGTACATTTGAAAGTACAGTGACTTAGACGATAACATTTGCATTAACTCCATACAGTGGCCTATTACTGGAAATATATCTACACTGATAGTGAAGTGGTGTAATCTGATATTCAGTGGTAGACTAGCAAGATTACACTGCTGTTTTTCTTTTTTTTTTTTTGAAGGGGTGGAGCGCCGTTGGCTGTCATACCTTATTTCAATGTCCAATCTCATCAGGACAGTCAATGGGAATCTATGTCAGAATCACATATTGATCTCTGTGGGACATGACTTCTTCAACATCTTCATGTGGGAACCAGCAGGAATGAAGAATGAGGAAGCTGGATGTCTTGACCTCAGCTGCAGTTTATAATCGATTAACTCTGGCTGGGAAAATCAGTCATGGAAAGGTTAATACTACTTGGCCTTAAACATGATTATGGTACATTAGCCTTTTGGTTAAACTGTAAGGTCCGCACTAAGTTAATTACCACTTTCTTATGGTATTAATAATGACAAGAGCAGCCAGTCAGTCATTGATTCTTGTTTTCTACATTTCAGAAATTCAACCTTCCTGCACCCAATAATCCTTGACTCTTTGTTGAGTACTCACTTGACTACCTGGAAACGATTAGCTAACATTGCCTGGTGATGTCTCCTAATGTATTGAACACAGGAGCAAGAGGGTGCAGAAATAATGGAGAGGGCTTATAAACAATATTTCAACTGAATGCTGTGAGAGAGATCAAATTAAATAATCCTCAAAGAATCTATAGTTTAGTGTGTTGTCCCTTTGTAACCCCCTGCAGTGTTTGTTGTGAAACGTGCTGTTTTGAGAAACCCATTATCTTTCCACTATTTACATTGTTATTATATTGTATAACTTGCATTGTGATTATGTAGAATGTAGAACAAAAAAAAAAAAAAATCCAGGACACAGTTTTATGTAACCTGACAGTTTCTGACATGATCTGTTTTCAAAGAAAACTAGAGACAAGAGCACATTTGCAAATGTTGGCTCCTGAAATCAAGGCCATTTCCTTTCATGGTTGTGGTCTGTAAGATGCCTAGTCTTACATCACTCCTGAGATGACATATGTGTCTCTTTGCTTGGATTTTTCTTCTCCTCTGAAAAAATAAACAAAGAAATAGCACTAATTTCTTATATTTGTGATTAAAGCATAAAGGTGTCAAAAGCTGGATGTTTTTGTCTTTTCACTCAGTGTGTAATGAATATATCCCTGTCCCTTCTTGTCTCCCCTAATCCCTTTGTGCTTTGCCTGCCATTGTCTTCCTTTCTGCCTCTCTCTCTCCTTTTGTGTCATTTTTCTTGCTTCCCTGAGTGTTCTCACAGTCACCCTTTGTTAAATTAAAAGGTACGTTTTTGGATTATTATCTGTTACAGTGAACTGTACTTGATACTGTTTATTTTACTTGCAGCAGCAGTACATTTTTGCTTGGGGCTAACCAAGTACTGTACATCTCCTGATACAGGCTCTTATCTGTCAGCAGCACTCTAGTGAATTAATCATAATTCAATAAGCGCTCTGAAGTAGATTCAGAGATGCTTGTTAAGATAGAGCAATCAGATGCATCTAATCTATCATTAGCTGGCAGTTGCTCATGGCAGGATGCTGACATTGGCATTACCACCTGCCTGTGATCAGTTTGGCGTGGACTTTTACATCAGAAAAGGTAGCAATACCAGTGGCTGTAGCCCTCCATTAAGCTTCATTACAGATCAATAAATTGTCAAGAAGTGTAACAAAAAACCAGGATGCTCCTTGCCTTCCCAGTTAATATGTCAGATTCATTTTCCAACTCGCTCTTTGCTTATTAATTTAACACCCAACCCTTCAAAAAAGTGAACTGTAGGTGGCACACAGACACATTTCTGACATGAGTAACTTGGATCAGATAGGAGTTTTGCTCCAAGCTATAGGACTGATGGTCACAAAGACTGTAAAATAATAAACATCTCTAAAATGTTACAAATTATAAATCTGCAAGCAATGAAAGTTAGAAGATTTGTGCTAGTATTCTTTCCATTTATGCATTCTTAGGGGTAATTTACAACATAGCTCAGGGCAGTTAGTTTAATTTCAGGGCATAAATGAAAGTGTTCATGGCATGTTGACATATTTGTCTTGTTAAGCAATGTTTAAGGTAGGCATACAAGAGGTTATAATTGCAGGTTCGACTGCGAGCAAAAGTTGAGTGAATTGAAGTCAATACTCTTTTACCCTGTGAAAAATGGAAATGGATCAGGAATTAACTGAAGATTGTTGTGGAAGTCTTTAATCCAATTAATTCCTTCCCTCTTCCCTGGACATATATAGTAGCAAATATTGTAGCAAATTAAAATACCCTTGTTAAGGAATCAATGTACTTTTGCCAAATTTGGCATTAGTGGCAACCAAAATAAAAACGAGCTCTTGAAATATAGCAATATGGTAGTAAATATGAAAGCGCTATGCGGTTATAGCAATCTATAGCTATTGACAGTCAAAAAAAAAAAAAAAAAAAAAAACTGGGTACAGATGCTTTGAATTGGCGATGTATGTGATGCATTTTCACTGTTTTCACTAACTGGACCTTAAGGAGAGGGCAAAGCTTTCCTTGCAAGGAATGTCCTGTTTAACATCTGTTGTCTGTGTCAGGTGTCCAAATGAGGTGCTGATTGTCAGTGAGCTACCACTGGGTTGGAGTGCTGAGGTACTGCACACATGTGAAGTGTTTGTTTATCCTGCCTTTTTATACTCCTTTTGAAATTGAAGTTGTGGTCAGACAGGAATGTGCAATTCTTACTCACAGCACCAAACAAACATTCCTCCTGTCTCGATGAGCCAAACACAGATGAGTAGGCTATGAGGTGCAGCCTGCTTGTCCCAGCACATGCAGGGATCAGAACTGCGCATAAATGTGACTTTGAACAAAAGTCTTTGGCCAACTGTCTTTGGTGCTGCAAACATTTGCAATGCTGCATTTTCTCTAAGTGAAGTTAGCTGACCTCCCCCATTTTACATTACATTACTATCATTTAGTAGACACTCTTATCCAGAGCAACTTACATAGGTTAAAGTTTTTACATATTGTCCATTTATCCAGCTGGATATTTACTGAGGAAATTCTGGGTTAATTACCTTGCCCAAAGGTACAGCAGCAGTGACCCAGCAGGGAATCAAACCAGCAAACCTTTAGTTATGAGCCTTGCTAGTCACCACTGTGGTACACTGCTGCCCATATTTGCACTGTATCTTGCCAAATAGGCCTTGTTCTATAGATTTAAAAAAATTACATTTTTTCTAAGAATGTACATATATCACTGTACCCCCCTGACCAGCTGCTTTGTTGGTAGATGATTGTGTTGGTGCTGTAGGCAGAGGTGGACACCCTGGCTTCAGAAAGTAAAAGTCCTAC
Source organism: Megalops cyprinoides (assembly GCF_013368585.1). Lineage (NCBI taxonomy): Eukaryota > Metazoa > Chordata > Actinopteri > Elopiformes > Megalopidae > Megalops > Megalops cyprinoides. Next base: position 13,312,821 of record NC_050590.1, read on the forward strand.
CATGTATATGTTCTAGCCATTCACTAAACAATGTGATTTCACTAATTAGCTCCTCTACCTGAAGAGTTGTGCTAATTAAATTCAGCTGGTGTAGTGCATGGGTGGAACAAATATGTGGCAGGACTTTTACTTTCTGAAGCTGGGGTGTCCACCTCTGGCTATAGGGGATGGTATTTACTTCAACAAACTGACTGGCTGCACTGTTTTTGTTTCTTTTTTAAGCATATAGTTCAATAACAGCATTGTGAGCTACATCACATCTGTGGACTCTTCTGATGACATTGGTTTCTATCATAATATTCATATTTGTTAAGGTTAGGAATACGCAATCTGTAATACCAAGATGCCTGGATGGTACAGAGGCGATACTCATATCAAAACCAGTACCCTGCAAATGAGGTCTCTCCATTTTTAATCAATATGACAATGATACAACTGGACTGACTGCCACTGAAATTAGTTGCATACGAGCTGAATACAACCAAACACACTCGTGTGTAAAATACTTCAAGCAAACTGTAGTGTGATGAGTTTTCTAATTCAAATTAACTCAAGTTTCACATTAAGGCTTTCATTTCTGTGTTTCTTTTTTTAACAACTGCACTCCCTTAAATTATTGTTGACACTGTGGAGAAACATCTAATATAAATGTGTAATGGGCTCTGATGACAAACTACACGGTTGGAAGACCATGTAATCTCTCCTCAATTAATTAAAGTGCATGCAGATTTTTTGCCCCCCCCCCCCCCCCCCTTCCACCCCCTACCCCCCATTTCCCTTTCCCTCCCAACCAGATGCCACTAAATAGTTTGAACAACATTGCTGTCAACTGTAAAAAATTAAGAACCAAACCCTAAGAAAGGTACTTAGTCGCAAAAAGCAGATGCCAGGTTATTTGCGCAGTAACATCATGCATTGTAGAAAGGCTTCCTCAGCTCAACATCTGTACTTCCACCATCTTAATTATCCACAGCAGCCCCTCAGTCTGTCAGCACTTTGCTGTGTACGGTCACACAGCCAGCCATCCATCTCCTATGCAGGTCTTTGTGAACTGTGGTGGATGACAGGGAACTGCCTCTACAGGCCTGTGGACACCACACCTTAACATATCATCCAGCCTCCACTATCTCTACCCTTTTCAGATTTCCTCTAACCTCCAACCTCTTCCAGCTCCTATCACCCTCTCCACCCTCCTCTAATCTTCTTTGATTTCTTCCAACCACCTACAATGTATTGAAGACTCTGCTATGATCGTCCAGTTTCTGGCAGCATCTTTCAGGGTGCTTTAATGTTCTCTACCCTCACCCAGTGACCTCTGCTTCCTGTGCTCCTTATAGAATGGAGAAGGTTGTGTTAACCTAGACAGCCGTTCCCCAATCTCCTCAGCCACTAGACCCCTCCATTCAGTTTAATCACTGTGGGCTTTGTGTTTAAATTTAATAACAAATGTATCATTGTTACTTCTCCTAATTATTTTGGATAATTTTTGTTTATAGGTCATGCTGGCTCACCAAGGTCATATGCTGATATAAATTAAATTCAATTAATGAAATAGATAAATAAATAAAGCTTGATTAAATATGTCACTCTGAGTTGGACAAAGTGCTATCTGGTTAGCCTGAACCTGGGTCTGAGTTTATGTGCCTGTCTTATTTTTGAAATTGTGCCAATTTATGATGTCACGCAATTGTAACTTTATGTTTTACAAATATGAGATATTTGTACTTTTGACAGAGCAGAAATTTGACAGGGACATTTTCATTTCTACCCCACCACCTGATATGATTTAAAAAAAAAACAACATCTGATATTAATTAATATGCACTTCCAACATGAAAATGTTGTCAGTTTACATTTTTACCACTTCTGTGACTATTAATGGTACTACTACTTTTACTACTTCTAATGCTACTTCTACTAATGATAATCATCATCATCATCATCATCATCATCATCACAATCATAATACCATACAGGGATGTTTCTAGCTATTGAAAAGATCCAGGGCTAAGTCAAGTTTGCCTGGGGCTTATCTCTTTTTTTTGAAGGGAGATCGGCATCGTCAGGTTGGGGAGGTTATATCTACCTTTATAATAAATAAATATTATCACACCTTCGGACGTTGCAAGTCAAGTTCCACTCTCTTGCACAGGCTGTCTGTTGTTTTGCTATAAACACCTCCTTTTTCATAGCAATTGTGTTATGGTCTGTTTTCCTTTATAATATTGTTATCTCACTTTTATCGTACCTTCTCAAAAATACTGATCCAAAGCTAAAGCAATTAGCCCCATTCACAAAATAATTGAGAAAGGGTCCATCTTTGCTTGTTTTGATAAGCAAATGAAAAATTTTTCATGCTTTATGTAAGTTTTAATAAGAGCTATCAGTTTGGGGTTGATATTGTGATTGATGTGATTAAGAGCATTATGCATTGTTTAATGAGTTTTCCACTTGACTGCATGGAGAATAATCACAATCTTTTTCTAACCTAGGACTCCACACACCTCTGCCTTGCTCTCAAGCAGACACACCGGATTAAAATTCCCAAATACTATAGCTAGAGAGGCAGCAAAAATCAATGCAGCCTTTTATTTGGAGAGTTTAAAAATTGATTCCCACACTAGTTTTGCTATAATTTCCACTTTCCCTAACAGTTCAATAAATACTCCGAGCATGAATATGAAAATGAACCTGCAGGCTTGTGGGCAATCATTTGAAAACAGTAAATTCATCTCTCTGGAAATGGTCTAATAATTAAAGTGACTTGCATAGCTAATGTTTGGTTTCACTGCAACCCTCTTTGAATTGTGTCTTATACCTGAAGAGGGCTTGTTTTACATCGCATAAAAGATGGCCTGAATTTATATCCATAATATTGCCTGTCCCTCAGCCCAATCCGTCTTGCTTATGGAGAGAGCTAAAGTGGAGGAGATAAACTAATATTTGTGTATAACCTCAGTCAGACAATACAAATGATCTAAATTTTTCATCTCCTTATGCATGCAGGAAAAGTATGAAAAATTGTTTTTTAGAGATATTCGCTGGATTGAGGTGTAAACGCTGAGCTGCGGATTGCCTTGGGCCAAGGCTGGAGCTCTAAAGGAGGACTCCTTGCCTCTCAGTCGAGTGAAGAATGATGGGAATATTATGCTCATATGCGGCGCATTAAGAGGGCCGCCTGCCCGCCTTCCACAACAACTTTATGCGGCGATATGAAAACGGAGCCGTCGCGGCTCGTCCTGGGCGATGATTGACAATTACGGCCGCATAATTCTCCCAGTCATCTCTTCCTCGGCCCCTTTATTCTTCCTTCTGGTGACATTCCAGAGAAAGTGCCCGATAAATATGTCATATATCAGCCCCTGGCTTTAAGGCCCTTATGGGGGTAATCTGCCATGCCTTACTGGGCCGGCATTCAGCATTAGATTCTGAACCAGAAGGGGTCATGGCACTCGTAATTTCCTTCTCTGATATTGTCCTTTACTGGATATGACAGAGGGTGCATGAGGAGGCTCAGCCACAAACCCAGGGCAAACAATCCGAGCAAAGGGGCTCGTTGGTGGCAATAACAGTGCATTAGGCTGAGATTGCTGCATACTCAAGTCCGTTTCAAAGATAATTAGATTTGATGTCAACATTTCCTCATCACCTGCATCCCATTGTATGCAATGTCAGATGTTATTTCTCCCTGATTTATTTGCAGCCCTTGACAATAGTTCCCCAGCTTCCATCAGATCTTGCTGCCATCGGGTGTCTTGACAGTCGTAAAGTTAATTACTGCTACTAATGAGAGGCTGTTCTTTGGGTGGACATGACATCTGAGGTGTGTCGCAGGAAAAAAACAAACAAATGAAAAAAAATCATTAAAGGAATGTGACAGGTCTTTTTGTGCTCCCATCTCATGCAAGCTCTGCTTCTCTTCACAATTTGTTTTTAAGAACAAAGAACTTAGCAATTTTCTTTTCTTCCTTTGGGTGACTGTTAGTGAAACATCCTTTACTTAACACTTGATAATAATAATAAAAATCATCTCTGCTTTACAGTGTAACAGCATCAATAATTCATTGTTGTTGCTCTTATTATTGGTTTTCTCTAGACAAGCAATGCTCCAGTGTATTTGAAGTTAGATAATGATCAGCGGCCCTTGAAGCCTGTGATTCCAGTGAGCTGTGTGACAGTCCTGATTATATTTACATCACCTCCTAAATACACTCTGCTGCTCATCCCCAGTGTTGCAACGGATATTGCTGAGGCTTGTAATGTTATCGCTCTCATCTGGGAACAACTGAGGGAGGGCCGTGCTGTGATAATTAGACAAGCACTGAGAGGCTTTGTGTTTATGTGCAAGGATAAAGGCAGAGAGCCTCTTGACCAGTTCATATTTGCAGCATTCTACACAGTGGATGTGCAATGCTCAGAGACACTCTGGAACCTTCATTGTCACCCATCTTAAAAAAAAAAAGACAACTCAGCATAGGCTTCTCATCAGCCTGCATTGTGGTGCGTTCAGGTTAGGTGCAGTAGATTAGATGTTTTCAGTGCTTATCAGCAGATCTTTCTGCTGATTTATTACACATGATGGCAGATAAGCACCTATACTTCCTTCACCCTGCTAACTTTTAAGGAAATACTGAAGAGACATTTTTGTCTCACAGTGAGGCTAAATAATAAAAAGCTGTGGAAAGGTAAAAAGGTGAGGGAGGTATTATTATTACTTCTGTAGCAGGTACTCTTACCAGCTGACTAACATACAGTGTATCCCATTCAGGTATATTTACAGTATCACATATTATCCATTTGTACAGCAATTTACACATCTGTGTGCAGCCAATTCAAATTATGCATGTGAAAGGGTACCACATCAATGTCCAATGGCCCACACTGAATTTGACCCAGCAACTTTGTGCTAGTGGGTAAAGTTTCCATATCACTATGCCATACTGCCACTCTTGTGCAGAGATGATCTCTGTAGCTGACCATGCTGTTTAGCCTCATATGGGACCGACCCGGAGTGGAGACTCCCTGAATAAGAGCAGGTGAGTAGCTGTAGAAGTCACTGGTGCAGTGCCACAATGCACGGGGCCAGTGGCAGCTTATTCTCCGCATAAGAGCCAGTCCCATCATGGTCCCAGCTGACCACATAAAATATAAACAATATAAAATATTGTTGTTTCCTAGTCATGGACAATATTGATTCCTGTGAATTCCCAATGTCCAGTGCACTTCTCTTTTTTCCTGAGCAGAACACAGGAACTGTCATGTCCCCCCACTACCAAAGCTTTCAGAATTTCTATTTTTTACTGGGTTGCTTTGTGCCAAAGTTGTTCATTTCTTTGGGGTATTTTTCTGCTTACACACCATTATCTGCTTTTCCTGTATTTCTTCTCCTCGTCTTTATTTCTTTTATTTTTGATTTCTTATTTTGCTAAATAACATCTTCCTCTCCCAAATAAATCACACAGAGAGATGCTCTGCTTCAGTCAGTCAGTATTCACATCAGTTCTGCTATGATGAGATAACCATTTTCATCTCTCACTGAAGCATGGCGATTTATTGGGCTCAGATAAGCAACAAGCTAGCCATCATTCCCAGCCAAATAGACTCCCACATGCATATATTCTTATTGCATTCTGCAAGGCAAAATGGAGAGCCTGTTCCTGGCAAAGAGGTCTGGCCCGCAGTCTGTGTCATTACTTTCTATTAGATAAAGAAATAAATGTGCCGCAAAGGGGCCCACCGCTGATGGTTTTTTTCACTGCCTCTGTGTGAGCAGTGATGGAATATCACACAAGACCGGCACCATAACTTCTGCTTGAGCATTTGCTTACTATTTTTTCTGTCTTCTTGGTTTAGTTGTTTTTTTATTTGTACCCCCCACAACTCCCCCTAAGTACCTCGTGATCCAAAGTCTGTCCCGCAGGGTCTCTCTCGCTCTCTCTCTCTCTCTCTGTCTTTTTCTCCCTCTCTCTTTCCTTCTTTGTGGTTTAGTATTATTGATTCTGCTAACTTTCTCACTCCGTTGCTGACGACAGGGCTTTTGGCTGTCGCGAGACATTATAATAACTTTCCCATCAAAGCGTGTCAGCTTCCCCAGCCCTGGTGAGCCCTCTGGTCTCCTTGCACTTCACTCTGTGGGCAGGTGCTTCAGAAATTGCTTTCAGCCGCACCTTGTCCTCTTCGGTCACAAGTCAGGGTTACACCTCTTTTTTTTGTGCTCGTACTGTATTCAATCTTAGGTGGGGAAGAGGGTGCAGAGGAAGAGACGTTTCTCCTCATAAAACGTATTAGAGAAATGTGCTGTTTTCACTTGGCTTTACACGCCGCCCCCTTTCTTTTCTTTCCCTGACCCTTGTCTTGATGTGCTGGGGAGAAATTTGATAAAGTGTTGTGATCTCGCCCTCTCCCCCTTTCCCCCTCTCTCTCTCAGGTTATAATGGTCTTTCTCCGAGCTCTGCCCTGCTCTCATTTTATCGACAGCGTGATACCCTCAGACTGCCTCTGCCCATTGCTCTGCCTGTCATTTACTTCACCAGCAGCACCTTATTGAATCTCCTACAACCCAAGCATGATATTCTGGATATAGGACCTGAGGTGATGTTGCTTTCAGCAGCAGTTTTTCTAACATGGCTATTACACCTGCTGTCATTGGAGACTGCTTTTTTTCTGTTGTAGGTACACAATTCCCTAAAAGTTGCAGTAGCCCAAGTACAGTAAGGATAAGGACAGTATAAGTCAAGAAACCAAGGACTATATTAAAAAAAAAAAACCTCAAATGCAGCTGTAAATGTTTTTGTTTCTTTTGAGAGCTATGAATCTTTTTTAATAAATTAAATCTTCCAGCAGCCTTGTGGTAGTTTCTCAGAACACTTATTTATAATATTAACTAAATATTACTGCTGTTTAGTTTTTTTTTTAATTTTTATTATGTAGTATTTTGCTTTGAATTTGTGTTATAATTTCCTGCTGCTTTCTAAATTATTTTGCCATGTAAAACCAAAGCACACTGTACATAACATTAAATAGGAAAAGTATATTTGACTGAGGTGACCTATACAATAATACATTCAAGAATAAAGTTAAAAAAAACAGTGATAATTGCAATAATAATGATATTGGTAAATGACAACACCAGTGTCAGTAAGCATCACTGTTTCTTTCAGTGTGGAAAGAACAGAATTTATTCCAAGTATGATTTGAGTTCTTTTTTTCCCCCAGTCTATTTCAGCAAAATACACCCCCCCTTAACTGAATGTGCAATGCCAAACACCCAGCCATTAAACAGATTGACAGCAATTGTCTTTGCTATGAATGCAGCAGTTTCTGCACAACACAGTAACCCCTTTAAGAATGGATATATGGATTTTTTTTTTTATTTTAAGATGTACAGAATTAGCAGAAAATGTGATAAGCTACACAAGAGTAATCAATATGAGAGCAAAGACATGACAACCGGTGGACGAAATCCCACACTGGACACATCGTCCTCCCTAATTGATTGTTTTTACATTCCCACTTGGAGCTATCACTCCTACTTAATAGGACCGGGATTGTAGACATGCTGTACCCAGCAATCTGCTCCTGTGTGTTTCTGCAAGGCTGACTAATTATACAGAGACAGAAACACTGCATGCAGTGGCTTATAGCTGTTTATGGCAATAATGAGGTGTTTTTGTAACTAAAGCAGCAGTACTGTCCAATGCATTCTGACCTACAGAGCAAAGATTGTATGCTTCCACTTGCTTGTATTGAAATTGATATACATGCATCCGTTTGAAATAAACTGTAACCAGGACAATATCCCCATAAGCATCAGAGATTTTTGTCTAGGTTTTCCTGACAGTTCTGAAGTGTTTGGGAATTACTTAAGAGAAAACCTTGTAGACTAACTGTGAAGAATAATAGACAGCCCTGTATGTGATGGACCCTGAATTATTGTTTTCCTCTGTCTGTGTGGAATGTCTAAGGAGTGTGTGTGTGTTGTGTGTGTGTGTGTGTGTGTGTGTGTGTGTGTGTGTGTGTGTGTGTGTGTGTGCGTGTGCGTGCATTTTACATTATTCATTATTGATAATGGCTGAGATGAGTTGGCAGCGTATGTGAGGCTATCGATCTGGTGATTTCTGCTGTTGTTCTGAGTGATGTGCACAGGGAATGGATTGCATCAGTTTTACTATGCAATGCCTGCTAAAGGGCTCTCAGGGCAACCATTCTGCCTGGCAAAGACTGTGTCATATTTGTATTATTCAGATACTCACTGACACAGCAACAGAAGGCTACCCCTGTCACCTTTTTTATTTTTTTTTAAACAAATATCTATCATATCTCAAATCTGTATCTGTAATAATAGAAGAAAAGACACAATGGTCACTCAGTATCAATCCCAAGCAATATGGCCTTTCAACAGCAACCATAGTCCTGACTGAATAGATCAGAAATAGATGCTGCAGGTATGGTCCAAGATTGCACTGCCTTCTGGAGGTGCAAGTATAGGTGAGCTCTGGGTGGATGAGGGTTTGAGCTGTGAGCAGTGCAACCAAGTCACATTGGGTATCACAGCTGTGTGGGAGACACATGCACCTTATTTATGACATGGAGAGATAGGGTTAAACGAAGCCTGCCCCTTTCTACTGCACAGTGGACACCGTGGCCATTATGAATTATCCTTAATTACAGATATTTCCTGAACTAATAAACCCACAAAGTCTTTATAGCAAAGGTTAGTTTACCCTGGACATATAAAACCTTCATATGTGCCAGGGAGTCTGCATCAGAGCAGCATGGCAGTGCCTGTGCTCACAGTGATAGTTGCTATAAACTTAAATGGGCCTATATTAAAAGGCATTCCCTATCGCAACCCACAGATGCCTATAGACATATAAATTACTCTCCATTGAGCTTGAATATCTCTGGAAGGTAGTTGTGGCTAATGTTCCATAAAGAGTGTGTATGCAACAAGAGAAGATTAAGGCATTATTTACATTTGAAGACATTAGTGGCTTCTATTCCCAGTCCTCCACTGTTGGCTCCCCTATCTTTGCTGATTAACATGTCAGACAGCCCTGCTCTCCTTTCCTCCACTCCCTCTCCGTGGAAAATGCAGGCAGCATCGTGACAAATGAAGCCATCTTTAATTTATTGCCTCTGCGTAAAGATTAGGCTGTGTACGCAACAAGGTCAATAGGCAATCGTTTTGGAACAGCCAACCGGTAAATTCGAATTTTGTTCTACCTTCAGACCAAGGATCCACTATGAGTGAGAAAAAGGTGATGCCCCATATAATTACCTTAAGCAAATTTTTCTCAGCTGGTTTCAACAGTATTAGTAAAACATACTGCAAGCTAACGGATTATCAGAAATAACCTGATAATTTCCTCTCCAATCAATGAAATTAAATATTTAAGTTATATAATTATATAATTATTATATACACATAATTAAATGCTATTATATACCAGTGTAGCAGGAAAATGCCCCATCATTCATTTGCTAATCCATTTACTGCAGTTTTTCCAAAGTCTGCTGTATTTCGTTTTCAGTACTGTTATGGCCTTTGCTGTAGTAAATGACAGCTCAGAAAGTGTGGGGACTTGGGGTCCCTACATAAGGGCCTACACACACACACACACACACAGCAAAACTACACACACAATTCCTCTAGGACACAACCAAAAGAGGGGGGCAAAAATCTGGTGTGTGTGGTGGACCGCTGCATCCATTGATTTTTTTTCGAAGGTTCGTTAGACAAATACTGACATCACAGATTGATGTCTCTTTAAACCAGTGTCTGAGGCTGACCCGATGGGGCATCAGAAATATTGACTTGACGCGTTTGTGCGAAACACTAGCCGGAGGTCCCCTCTGCATTAACAGTAGCCGTCCATTTAGACGGTTTAATCATTCTCGTTATGCACTTTACAGTGGGGAAAAGATCCTGTCAGCCAGCTATTCCCATTCTACCCAAATTACCTCTTATTCCAACAGGGAGAAGGAGAAGTGCAGAGAAAAGCAAGAGGGAATATAGAAAGAAAGCCGGATAGATACTGCTGCATCTATTTTTCATCAACACGTTTAGGCCCGCTGTTCCGTAATTAAAAACCTCAAGTATAAACTAATTTGCTCGAGCGATTTGGGTAAGAAATCGACATGGGACTGATTAACAGGCTGACTTGGGAGGCCTCGGAGGTGTTTGTGCTGCTCACTAAAACGTTTGCAGGAAGAATTTATTTAAAATAAAAAAGAAAACATTGATGGTTTTGTTCCTGTTTAACCCCCTCACCTATCTGTTGTCAATAGTCTGAAGGACATCATTTGTATCCAAAAGTGTTTCTTTAATTAAGACCTGGAAAGAAATCATTGCCATTGACTGCTTACATGAGCTTATTGATTCCAGTAGGCAGATGGTGTAGTCCCTGTTTAGTGTGAGGCAGCAGGTTGGAGTAGACACCGAGTGTTGAGAAAGAGCTCTGACAGCAGCTTTGTCAGGGACAAACCCCTCTGTCTGTCAGCATTTCTCATTAAAGCCATCACTGCCCTTCTGGCTCCTTCTCTCAGTCTGTGCCCTACTGCAAACACACATTCTCAAACATTTATGGCTACAGGCAATACGGTCCACACAATCTGTGCTGCTGTGCCATGGTAGGATGAATAGTTCTTTTCAATAACGCCCTTCATCTGTAGGACATGAAGTAAAGAATGGAAAAGAGCAAAATAATCAGGCCCTGATTAAATGAAACCTTTGCCCTTGCTGCTCTGCTTCTGGTTTCCCTCTAGGCTAAAAGTAAGAACCTGGCTGCCAAGATAAAACGAACTGCCAGCAGGACCAGAGTCGTTACTGACATTAAGGAGAAGCATCATAATTTTGATTTTATCCCAACAATACTGTTTGTGCAGATGTAATTAATGGCAGTATAACTTTAGAGGGTTTAATCTATTTTTGTTCATCAGCATGAATAAAAATTGATGCCAAAAATGTGTTGAATTAACTTAATGCAAATTATGCACAGATTATCTGTGTGAATCTGTGACATGTACAAGCTTGCAGAACTTTGATCATTTTTGGAGGATGTTGCCCTTTGCCTGTTTGCACTTTCTCTTAAAAGAAAAAAAAGTTAAGGAACTTTTCTTTCACTTTTTCAAAGGAGAATAAAATTCAAAATATAGATTGGGCTGTGTTTGGATTATTCATGCAGGGAAATTTGCAAAGGGGTTCCCAGAAGGCTACTATCACTGGAGGCTCCTCCCCATTGGCTGCCTTTAGGAGATGAAGGAGAATATGTGGCATCTGATTGGCCTCTGAATTTTTCATACTTTTTTGGTACATGCAGAAAGTATTTAATGTTACTGTGAAGCTTAATAATAGCTAATCATTTGATATGTTCAAGTGTGATTTTTCTTCAAAGTCTGTCTATTTTTCAACTCACTGTATAATGTCGTGATGGGCTGCTTTAATTCAGCACAGCATCCTTAAACACTGCCTGGCTCATTTACAGTGCAGCTCCTATTGAGAGCGCTTTAATTATGTATCGCTGTTTATCTTTCTTTTTAATTACATTCCTTGCGGTGATTAGTTTAATTTTCTATTATGCATCAAGGGGGCCTATAACTGCAAATTACTGGGTTTACTGTGGTTAGATCTTAAAGAGGTAAGGCCCAAAAGGCAAAAAGTAACACATAAGAGCTGTGTTGAACTAACTGAAGTTAGCGTGGTAGGACAAGGGAATGAGAGCAGAGAGAAATCAAGGTGTCCCCACATCCCACCCGTACCATACCCCCCCCCCCCCCCCCCCCCCCCCCCGCACACACACACACACACACACACACACACAGGTCAGGCATAGTCAGCTGCATTACAGCCGTTTGTCTTCTGATAACTTTCCAAGCCTCTGTAATTGAGTTGAGTAAATCTGATATGATCAGACCTGTCACTCTCTTTTAAGCCTCTGCTGTGGCTGTCCGGGCCTGTGAGTGGAAATGCAAGCGGGGCCTGGCTCCTCACGCTTGTCACTTTGAAGAGGAAGAGGGTTCCATCTGGGGACCCGCACCGGAGCCTCATCTCCACTCCTCGGTCGCAAGGATTAGTTCCCCTTTAAGGGGGGAATTGAAGTGACATTTTAGCATTTGCATCCAAAACGTTTTTCAATTTCCCTGGACACTGCCAGCATTTTATTACAATTGTCAAAAAGAGTAACAATTCTATTGTGGTGCGCTTATTAAGTTTTTACCCACAGATCACCAGAGCAATTAAAATCTGTAAATAAGGCTACCCATGTTGTCAGACAAACAATAGGTTCCCGACGGAAGGCTTTATTTGAGGAAAGCAGTTGTGAAAATGCAGTCTCCTCTTTCAAACAGAGCCGTTAATTAGAATATACAGAAGAGTTTTGCCACTTCAGTGGCATCAGGCAGCTTAATGAAATCACATTGACATGTATTTTTAACCCAAGATGAAGTTGTTTACTTTTGTGTTACTTTCCGATTTGTGATGAACTACTTTGTTTTGCAAGCGAGCAAAGATAATGTAATTGTGCGAGCTACATGTGTACAGGAGACACGAGAGCAGCTTGACACAAGGGGCTCAACAGCAGAGTAATATGTGGATCTGATACAGGGGGAGGATGGGGATTGCCTGATCAGAAATGCAGAGTGTGGCGGCAGGGCTGGGATGGGAGACCTGCAGAGGAGCAGAACAGGGACGGAGGGCTAGGCCTGCCACCTGGACGGTCCCCACTGTGCCAGTCTGGGTGGAGGGTACCAGCTGCCATGGACACAGGGGAAGGACGTGTCATGGTGCCCTATTCCCACTGTTACCCTGTGCACCAGCAGACAGCTCTGAGCCAGTGCACTCTCCCTGGGTGGTGCTTCCCTGGCCTCAGTCAGTTTGTGCCTGAAACAACCTCTTGAGACAGAGGGAAGATTTGGCCTCTGCCAGTCCCTCCAGCCTGGATCCTTCACCACAGCCCTGGCACAGCAGAGGCAGACCATGCCAAAGCTGGGTATAACATCCCCCAACCAAAGGACCAGATGCAAAGACACAACCACTTCACTGCTATTCCTTTCACGTTTTGCGCTATCTTGTAATGAGTGCAAGACACAACAATGATCTCTGTCTCTTTTAAGAAGACAAAAGGCTCCTTTGTAGTTGGAATGGTAGACATATGCAGTGTGTCGAGGGCTCCTTGTCGGGGTGTGCAGATGTGCTTTCCCTTTGCTTGTTCATGAATAACTGAAGAAGAGGTGGGCAGGCTGAGAGAGAGAGACAGAGAGAGAAAGAGACAGAGGGAGACGGGTGGCACAGTGCTGTGATTGTGCCAGGGTCTCGGAGCCATGCTGGAGGCTATATGCCTTGCGAAGATCCTGTTTACAGTCACGAAGAGGAAGCTGGCAGCACCGCACTGCCAGAGCATTACTAACAGTCCTCAGCAGAATGTTGCCTGTTCTCTTTCCTGCGGCACTTTCCTGCTTTGTGTATATTAACCCATGAACCCCTTCTGCAAATTCAAATCACAAGCACTGTGAGACAAATTCCCCTGGAAGATGATAGATCTTGAACATCTTGTTATTTTGGGGTTAGGGGACTGTGACTTTAAAAATAAATATCTTTGTTCACATGTAAACTTGAAAGACCAATCTAAATGTCAGATTTTGTCATTAAGTGATTTCGGGTGCATCGTATTTTGATCAAATAACGTACCTCAATTTTGTATAGACAGTGCTGTTGTACTCACCTTGTACCAGCCGAGAATCATTCCACAATGAGTCAGGGCCCGGAGTGGATTCAGACAGAACCCATTCCACCACACGTTGTCTCTGTTTCTCTGTACTTCTGCTTTTACACACTCCCAACGGCCTAAAATGTCAGAACATGACCTACTGCCAGATGTGTGCATTGTTAGGCTCGTTTTTTTATATTGGTCCTGTCTTAGGATGTTAACTGTGATTGAAGGTAGGAAAAAAATAGGGCTAGCTGCTTTTTGGAGCATTAAATTCTGCGAGTTGAAATTTGTCAGCATGTCTTTCAGGACTGTCAGGTGAATGTCAGACAGTAGGAGAGCTCCTCAGCGGAGGTTCCTCCGGGCTTGGCGAGTGAGCCAGCTACACGAAGAAGCCATTTGTATCCCACAGAGTGCCCAGAATGCTCAGTGCAGCTCTGAGATTTACACGGCTCCACCACGGCACGCATCTGGCCTGGGCGGCAGCGGGTGGCTGTTACACAGCCCCAAAGGACTCAGCTGTGGCACGGCGCATGCTCATGTATGTCTGCTCCTGCATCCATGTGTCTCTGGGCCAGGGTGCACCACTGCAGATAAACTACATGGAGGGAGGATAGGGGTGGCATATTTGTTTGTATATGTGTGTGTATGTGTGTGTGTGTGTGTGACTGCGTGTGTGTGTGTCTGTGTGTGTGTGTGTAGGTGTGCGTATGCGTGTGTGTGTGTGTGTGTGTGTGTGTGTGTGTGTGTGTGTGTGCGTGCATGTGCGTGTGCGCGTGCAATGAGGGCAGCTATAAGCAGCTGGGTGGAAGCGATGTGGAAGAGGAGACAGGTAACCCCGCGGGTGCACAGGAGAGGAAGCAGTGGGCCAGAGGTAATCCTCCAGCACAGGACCCCGAGGGTCTTACTTACCTAGCAGGCCCACTCACAGCTTACTCTACTACTTTCAGTCAATGCTATTGATTTGTCCATCTGATAAGTTGGCAGGTTTCCTGATGTGTTAAATTCTCCCTTTTTCACATGGCTGTAGAGTGCAGGGAGCTGGGTAACAGAACAGGTCAGCGGGTCCCGGCGGACAGCCAATGGTGTCTGGCAGCACAACCTGCCACCTGACAGTGCTCTCAGTCTTCCTTCTCATCCTGCTTACTTACTCCTCTGTCTCATCCTACAATCCCTGTATGCATCCATATTGCACCTACAGGCCAGAGAGTGCTCTTAACAGAGAGGGGCGCTGTGGCCCATATTGTTGACCTAAGGCACTACCCCTCACAGGAACTGATTCGCACAGTTTCACTTTACTATGCTTTTAATATGAGGGCTCATGTCAGACACAGCATTGCTCTAGCAACATTATACGTGACAACAGTTCTTTGGGTAGCATGAAACAAATCTGGACCCATCAGCTCCTTGCATCCAAGCAGTGTGCTTTGTGGAAGACATATATAAGCATTATCCTCTATTGTGAATCTATATGTTTTATGCTGTTGAGTTGATACATCTTATACACCAATACAGGTCTGTCAAAAAAAAAAAAACTTTCAGGAATTGTTGAACAAGGTGAACTTGTACAGGGATACTTCCTCTGAGGTTAAAGACATGACCTCACGTGTGAAGACACTGCAGGCGGTTAGTAAAGACTGTTCTTTTAGTTAGGAGAGATTGATGAACTGCGGTCTTTAGTATCACTGAAATGAATTCAAATGAACGCCTCACTGAGACCTCTAATTTTTAAGGTGTCACAGCTGGCAGATAAGACTTTGATGCTTTGCCGTTTCACTTGTTCAGTAACATAACAGGATGGATTTCGCCAGAAAACAATTGGCAGGACTGCAGCTCATTATTAAAAACAATTGATAAAGCAAGTGAGATGCAGGTACCTGCATTGCTTTTAATTAGAGAAAATCCCCTCGCTGGCAAACCACCAGCTAATTTCAGCTCTCATCACAGAACTGTTGAGCAGGAGGTGTCGAGATATGCTGAAACCAAAGCCTATAGCCGTTGGGGAGAATGTCATACAGCTGAACAAATAGCTGCCATTATTTTCCATTTACCTGTATATGTTTTAGTGAAAAAAGGCTTTGCCAATTAATGTAGAGACAGTGACGTTGTTGTGTTTTTGTTTGTATAATGAATACTCTGGTATGTCAGGCTGTATCTTATGGCGTTTGAACAGTCTGAGGCATAGATATCCAACCCCAGATGAGCTATCAGTAGAGAATCATAATTAGTTATAATAAAACAGAGGCCAGATAATAAACTCCCACCTACAGTATGGGCAGTAAGGACAGAGGCCAACTGCGTTGAGGACAGGACAAATAATTTTTAGTCCATGCTGTCATCGCGACAAAGTCCAAATCCATTTATTTCAACCTCTGCCTACAGTCACATGACAGACATGGTTTCTTGTAATTTACCAGCTGTGAAGCCAACCTTTCTTCATCAAATATTCATAAAGGCAAGATTCGCAATGATTTTCTGTCTCTTTCCATATTTACAGATTGTTGTCTTTTCCCTCCTCCCTCTGCCACGGACAATTTAAGTCAGTTGGAATTAAAGTTGAGATGGCTTTTGCCTATGTGGTTGCAGGAGGCTGAAATGGATGGTGACATGTTGACATTGTTGTGAGCATGTTAGGATCCCCATGTGGAAAGGCGGTCCCTCCCAATGCTCAGTACCCATCGTCAGATGACTGGCCTAAATGCAGCCAAGAGGTAACTCAAGTCTGGTAGCCCATCAAATACCATCTGTGCAGTGTGTGTGCATACATGCATGCATGTGTACATGTATGTGGACTCTAGCCACTGATACTACATCCTGTGCTCTGATAGCTCCAGCCAGTGTTGAATGGCTGACTGGTGTCAGAGTCTGTAACTTCCCTGAACAGTTGGTTAAGAAGTAGATCTGTGGGGCTGGACTTCAAGTCCACATGTCCAAATTGTCAATTGGAGATGTTTCCTCAGGGAAAGAACCTAGGAGGAGCTGTGTCATTGCTTGAGACGTGTCTGAGACTGTGCACTTCTTGCTTTCATTGCTCGGCTGGAGTGAGCCGGACATTTGCATCATTACTAGAGCTTTTCAGAGCAGTAGGTGTCAAAGTAATGTAGGAGTTAGGGAAATGGAGAAGGGATCAGAAGTACTGTAGGTTCCAAGCCCAGGTGGGACACTGCTGTTACACCTTTGGGTAAAGTATGTAGCATGAATTTTATTAACAATCCAGAACACACACACACACACACGCATGCGCGCACACACACACACACACACACACACACACACACACACACATACACCCAGCTGCCCTGCACCCAACATGATCCCACACTTTGCTGCCTTCTGTGCCCCAGGGGCTGCGCTGCCTGGTTCTCAAAGCTAATTGCTTAGTGTTCATAGCATTTAAAGTAGCATAGCCTATAATTATGGTGGCCACTTAATAGGGTGAAAAAAATCCATGTTCAGACAACAGAAGCACAAGGTAACTGAGAGGCTCAAACAACTCCCGGTGCATTTGAAAGAAATTGGCAGGTCAATACTCTGGCATGGATATACAGCTCTCTTTTTGCTATAACTGTGATACTGGCTGGGAGAAACATGAAAGTGTAATCATCTCCCATGTCATGTTAATGAAGATATATGGTTACCAACTTCAAAAAGGTCTATGTGTTCTTTCACCTCACTTTACAAGGGCTGAGGTTACTGCAGATTAACTACATTGTCTAACATCTCAAATATGCCCAGTCTGTCTTTGAACATGGATGTTTCTGTATGAATAATAATTAGCTTAAAACACTCTGGGCTCAGTTCAAATATATCAGTGCAATGCGTGAGAATGCATCTCATCTAACTCTGCTGTATGTATAATTTTCATGCAAACACTGTGATGTTTGTCCCTGAGTATCTTTGTGTGTCATGGCTATTTAGTTGTCTGCTATTGTTTGTATATATCCATTGCATTACTTCATAAACAGCATACAGTATAAACAGATGGCAAAGTGTCACAACCAATACTTTATGAACCAACTAACATATTTGGTTTTCTAGATCTTTAATCAAAGGTAATGTAAAAGTATCTCTCACATTTTAAGTACTTTACGTGTGCCACATTGTGGTGTGCTGTGACGTTCGTCATGAGGAAAAGACTAACTGTAAAGTGAAGTTCTCCTATTTTTAAGGTTAAACAATGGTTTTGGTCTGTGACTCAGAGTGAGGGCTTGCCCATTATATCATCACGTTTAAATTACCCATCATTAACTTTATTACACATTTCACTGCTGTAGCCTTTATTGTGCTGTGCGGTTTGTTCTGACTGTCTGAGGGTATTTCCCATTGCTCTATTTCTGTATTTAATTGGGGGAAAATGGCTGTTTAATCTTTTTTAAAGCCAAAGATTATTGAGATCTGCTTTCATGAATTATGTTACATTAACCAGTCCTGCTGTACCCTGAAGTCATTTTCTGTAAATAAAAAAGCTGGCTAATGCGGTATGAAACAATGTGGCGCCCCCACACAGGTCTGAACGTAATGCTAACGTTTTCCAGGTTGCTTCTTACAGTAGGAATAGAGTGGTGCCAAGGCCAGATGTGCACTGTAGTTAAAATTCAAAGCAGTTAGACTTAGGTCCAGAGACAGAGCTGGAAGTGGTGGATGTTTTGGTTACACAGGACAGCATGATTTTGCAAGCTAAAAAACAGGAGAAATTAATGAAAATATTTAATCAACAGGATATAACATGGCCAGTGATTTGTTTGTGGGAGCCCAATGTTCACATTCAACAACTCATCAATAGTTTATGATCATTGTTGCCATATGCACCTGCGTGTCTTTCAATATGTTAAAAGGAAGGATAGTAATTCTTCAGTGAATTTTAAAAATGCAACTGTTTTGTCTGGTTTGAAAGCCAAGGTGGCCAAAATCTATTGTTTTGGTTTTTTTCCTCCAGATTTTCTCACAGACAAAACATGTTGCAAGGAATATTGATTTGCATGTAATTGGTATAAATATGGAGCATAGTCTGAAGATAGCTTGTTACCTTCTGAGAGCTGGGTTTTTAGTACATATCTGTAAAGTACTTTAGGTTGTCATAGGTGTCATATGGTTTGGCAGCCATCCTGAATGTGGAAAATACATGATATTATGCAAACATATATTTCTCTTACTGTTTCATTCATCTTGCATGTAACATCACTTTGATAAGTGAATCAGAATTCATAGTTGGCCTGGTCATTCGGCATGGTAAATGTGAATGGTTTCTAGTTTATTTGAGTCATTTTCTGAAATTTGCCAAGTTTGGTGCAGTGTAGATTAGAATGTAATGAAACTGTAAATTGTGCTCTAGTGCTTGCCTGGACAAAAGAATCTCACAGTGCTTTATCATTGTGCTATGGTATAACAATATGCATCTACATTTTTTTAAAATGGACTCTGGAATTGTGAAGAACCAAGTCTTTATTAAACCATGAGTGGAGATGTCCTTACTAATGTTTTTTTTTTAGTTTTTATGTAATTAAGTCACATACTGTTTAGAGTCTGTTGGCATTGGCAGAATTTAAGACCTGCTGTTAGTCTCCATCCCAAGTGTGGTGGCATAGAGAGCACGCCCTGCCTAGTCTAGACAGGTCTCTCCTTCTCTTTCATTAGTTACTACAGTTGATAGAGGCATTTCACCTGGAATTAAAACAGTGGTCATTGAACCAACTATGCTGGAGTAATAAGATGCCTGCATTAAAGCACAGGACTTGGTTGTGAAGTGGGAACCCAATGCCCCTATGGCATGCTGATGGACTTCTACTCCAGCTAGTCAACATTATTAACTAACAAATTAATTAACACTGAATAACATGGTCACATTAACGTAAGCATTGATCCTGGGTTGCACAGTCAAAATAAAATAACCATGAGACGATACTATGTTGTAATGTGCAGTATATACAGAATGATATACACTGGTCCAAATATATTAACTTCACACTTTGAGACGTCTCTATATGTATGCAAAGATTGAGGAGGAGACTATACTAACTTTTAAACATTTTTTCTTTTATTGTGTTTTTAGGCTGTAGACTGTAGATCCTATACCTCTGAAAAACAGATTATCTATTGTGCAACAATACTGTACTGCTGTTCCTCAGTGTGTAAAGCTATAAAGCTTTCAGAATTTAACACAACATCGCCTACAGCAAATAGAGCAGCTTGTAACTAGGCTATTCGGGGCACGATACATACAGTATAATTAGCTAGGCCTGTTTGACCCTCATATTGTTACCTGCAGACAGGTGGGAATTGTGTGGGTCTCATTTGACCTTATCATGTGACTGGGGTCAGATGTCACCTAGTAGTAGCTGTATAGCTGTCGTGGCAGACCATCCATCACCAGCATTATTGCTCTGAGTCAATGATGGCCAGAAGGTGCAAGTGGGGATCGTTTTACAGAAACACTCACAAAACAACAAGTTTTCACAGCGACAGTGCAGGGTTTCTTATGAATAAGAGTTACAGCTCCCAACCCTGCAATAACCCTCTTCCTGATGTGACAGAGATTTATGGTTCCCGACTGTTCAACTGTGAAAGCAACGAATGCTCTTAGGCTTATAACCTCTTTACCTGCTCCATGAATGCCCTCATTTCTCCATTTTCTATTCTAGGTTATATAAATAAGAATCATTATGAAAAAAAATTAATCGTAATTTTAAATCTACTTTACCAAGTTATTCACTATTGTCTCTAGCATTTGCAGGCTGTTTGATTCAAGAACATGAGCTTGTTGTGACATTGGGTACCAGTGAGAGTCTAGTAATGTAGAATGTTGTCATGGCCTTGATGACCAGATCACAGTAAATATATTTGTTTTTCAACAGTCAGTGACTGGATCGCAGCTGTGCAACCCCCAGTGTCCAAACCCAGGTTGACCCTCCTCAAGCTGTAGCATGGCCGCTCAATTTCTAATCTACTGAAAGACACACAGCCTGTGGGCACAATCCATCTCATGTCTGTGGCAGATGGACAAATGGTCATGAACACCAGAAGATGGGGTCTGTTTGTCCTGCTCTTCCTTTTTTTTATTAGCTTCTGATTGCATTTAAACCCAAGTTGTTTCTGGTCGTAAATTTTCTTTGTTGACTTTAGGCCACATTCCATACACCAGCCTGGGGTGAAAAAGCAGGCAAGCCTAGGTGTTGTGTAATTTGTTATGCTGTTAAAGGCCTAATGGACATCCACCTGGTTCGAGAGTTGCCCCAGCAGTTTCATTGCCTCCTCGCATGTCTAGACTGTAATTGCTTTTATTGTTCCAATTATAAAGGCTGTTTAGCAGCTACCTTTACCATCCTTGCTGCGTAACTCAGTGTTTGTTTCGTGTCACATCTGTGCGCTATTTGGGTCTCCAGGATCTCAGAGTCCACATCAGACACTCTTTATTTTTGAATACTTGCATTTTAATTGTCCAGGCCCAGCATTCTTGTTTGATGGTGTGAGGAGCACAGGGATGACCAATGTGCATGTGGTGCCCCCACATATGGGACAGCCCGTAGCTCCTGCCTGCTCACCGCAATTAGAGGCCTAGCAGCTTTTAATGAAAACGATCCCATTTGTTTCATGTGGTTTAATGAGCTGCTCAGACTAGAGCCATAAAAGACCTCACAGCGTCTCAATATGGCAGCGCCCAGTAGACCACCGAAAGGTAGCTCATTGTTCTCCATCATTTTGCCAGAGAACGAGCTGAAAAGCATGCAAGCTGAAAAGCATTTGTTTTCCACAACCATTAATTAGAGGAAAGAATTTATCAGATGGTAGTTTTATTAGATGTTTTTTTAAAGGACTTGAAATGAAAGGAACATATGTCACTCATTTGATGCCCTTGCATAAAATGCTCTGTTGTCACCACAGTCTGGAGACAGTAGGACTTGATTGATCCTGAGAAAATCAGCACAGTTCAACCCACGCACCTTATGTACACCACAGAAATTTAACTGGTCTTGTTAGTGCTCCCTTTTCTTATAATTACTAATGAAGGCAAGGTGATCGTCTTTACTTTACTTGGCAGAACAACAAAATCTGATAAAGGCGTCACTGTTTCCTGCTTTGTTAGACTTGTTTTATATATTCTCTGATGGAGGTTGTGAACTCATATAAGTGCCAGAGATGAAGACGTACATTTTATCAGTTTCATAAAGTCTACGTTCATTCCCTTGTGACTGGCTTGATTTATTAGGCGCATACCTGTTTTTGCATGACTAGTGTGATTTCATTCTGTCAATACAGTGTGTGCTGCCAAGGGCCATAAACTCCACACCTGCACTGCTGTGAACAAGCTATGTGGTCCCCCATAACTATATTCTTCACTTCAGACTAATAAAATCACTGATCACTTTAAAGACGTTTCCATCAGGTGGGGTGGAATCCATCAATGGTGCCCTTGTCAAACAGCTTAGTTTGTTCTCTTCTTGTTATAAATCACTTTCTACAGCATTAATGCAGTAAGTGTTGTCTATTTACCAAGGTCCAATTGCAATCCTGCATCTATCAGTGTAATTACATGAGTTGAAAGCACTGATGTTGCCTATTAAGCAGCTTTCTGTCCTGTAGAGCAGAGATGCATTTAATGTATGGGCCAGTGTGAGAGTGCTAAACACAATTATCCGCCCAGAGAAGGAAATCCTTGATAATAATCTTTAACCATGCTCAAAACACAGGTCTCAGACAAAAAATAAAATAAAAACACAAGAAGAAGCAGAGATTAGTATTTTATTTACTTTCATTTACTGACAAAAACATGGTATATATATATATATTTTTTTTTTTTTTTTGAGCAGACATCAAGCAAGGACTGCTGTCCTTAGGAAAATCGATAACGGGCACATTACTGTAAAACGTATTGATTGAAAAAAAAACCTGCACAATGTTAGTCATTTAGATGGTGGAATGATGCAATGCTTAAAGGAATTTATCCTTTGACTTTTACATTAACCTTTTATTGACTGGTTGCATGTCCATAATTAACACTCACTTTAGCTAAAGTGGTTAATTTTAGCATCATGACCAGCAGTGGCTTTAAAGAGAGTGCTCGATAGTTCAAGTGAAGTGTGCAGTGTGGGCCTCAGTGGAATAGGGGCGATAGAATCATAGATACCTTTTACATTAGCATACCATCTCACCGGGGCTGCCGAGCTATAGAGTTTCACAGCAAATTGAAATGAGTGATTGTATTGCCAATCTCTCTTGATCGTATGCCAGATGGGATAGTTAACCCATATCTGTTTGAGGTTAATCTGTTGGAACGCTTAAGACTCACAAATTGTTTGAGTGTCTTTTTTCCATTCTTTGTCTTTGTTCCTCTTTTTTGTTAATGTACTATGTGGATGACTTTGCAGTCTATGCAAAAAATATTGAATTGCACAACCTTATTTAGCAACAAAGGGTTATTAAGATATTTTATGTAATGAAAGCAGAGGGATATGTAATTATGGAGGATTTGGACTTTCCCTTTCCTACCCACTCCAGCCCTCTTTATTCCACAGCATTCTTCCACTATCCAAGACTGTACACTAAAGAATGTTGCACAATGTGCAAATTGAGATCTTTCATGCAGCAGAAATATGATTTCTATTAAAGTACTGTGATAGCAGAAAATGCCTTGTGTAGCTCTTTCAACCTCAGTTGTGAATTGCACCAATGCAAAACTGCTCACAGAAATAATCACACACTGACCTCAGCAGACAGTACCACGGTGTTAATTTGCACATTTTATTACCGCTGAATATCCATGCTGAGCAAATCGTCTCAAGAAGCATCGGTTCCTTTTATTCGCACTCTAAATAAATAATGAGAACATTTAAACACATTACTCGTTGTGAAGCCCCAAGGTCGGCTAATCGTATTATTTATGAACTGATGTGCTACATAATAGTACTTAGTGCATGTTAACAGATGCTATTATCAGGGCCTGATTTGAAGTGTAGAAGATATATTGGAATGTTATATGTTAATACTGTCCTCCTTGTGTAATGTACTGCAGATTGAGGGCAGATGATGCTGAAATGTAGCACTTAGCCACAGAGTGACTGGAGCATTAAGTGGCCCGAACGAAATATATAACCACAAATTGTGGCAACAGCTAGTTGTCCCCCAGCCATTTACACAATCCAACCACATCCATAACCCCCCGATTAGGAACCCCCTGGGGGTTAGGGTCACAGAGTGTGTGGGGTTGAATGGGGGTAGGGGGTCAGGGAAGAACAGTTTCTTTTTAATAATGTGCAGTTGTGGGGTCCAGTTGGCCTCTGAGCTGCAGAGAGAAGTACTGTGGCCATGCAGTAAAGCTACCCTGTACTTCCAGGTCAGGGGTCACGCCCCCCGTCACCATGTGCTGTAGATTTATGGCAACAGTGCAGTCTCCTGCAAGGGGCCATTAAAACACTACGGAGAGGGAGTTGGGTGTGGGTGGCTTGGTGGTGACACATTTATTTTTCACACAGTCCTTCAGAGGTTTGGCTAAAATTTAGAGAAGGAATGCATTTTATTTCAGTAGAATTCTGCACTAAGCAGAGGTCTTTTTCAGTGAATTTTTGTAAACATATTGTACGCAGAGTGTAATAACATTCTTTTCCCCTAAATGTGGTGAAGGATCGCTCACTGTGAAGCCATCTGCCAACACTGAAATTACCATCAAGTTAATCACTGCTCATCAAATGTTGCCTTATTCGATTTAGAGTTTTATGTTATGTATTTATGCCCTTACTGAGAGTAATATTCTAGAGAATACATCTGTGAGGATCTGCACAAACAGGCATGGCATTGGTGGTGGTTAATTGCAAGTAATTAGCAAAAGGGGAAACAGACAATTGTACAGCTGATCAAACCTATCACAGTTTGTGTATTTAGCACAAAGACCCACTCATGTCTGTCCATGATAATTATACGCAATCTCTGATAAAATTCTGTAACACTTTGTTGATCAAAGTAAAATTCTGAAGGGATCTTCACTCATTCACTTTGATTTCTATGCCATAATTTTCTTCAATATCCTTATGTATTGTTTGTTGTTTTAATCAGTGCTGTTGAGGCTTTACAGACTTTCTCTATTGTCCAGGTACTGGTTTTGACTCACTCAGGCTCTATCCCCTGAAGAGGTGTCAGTCAACCGACTGTGTCAGTGTGACGGTGACTCTTCCATGCCACTGGCCTTTGACCTCACTGACATCATCAGCAGGGAGGAGTCTGAGACCATTAATTATCAGAGAGACCATGTACTCTGCATTTCTTACTTGTTCAGCTAGGTGCTGGTAGATCTTTAGTTAATTGATTAATTAAGATGGTTTGATGTTTTACCTAAGGAATGGTTGGCTTCAAACAGGCAGGGAAAAATTTGGAAGAAAAGTATAGGTTCTTGGTGCCTTGAAAAATCTTTGGAAGGGCACATGCACCACACTGCTTGTCTCTGTTTTCTCCTACTCTTATCAGCCTCCCTGCAGAATATGATATGAAAACAATGTTGACATTGTTGTTACCAAGAGGTTTGAGGGAGGTGTAATGTATGATGTGCATCAATGTTACGTTTTTGTCAAGAATGCTTAAAATCCATCTCTCTTTAATATTGTTTAGAAGAGAAGTAGATTCATATATCCTGGCAATGTTTTTTGATAAAGCCTAAAAAGAATAGTATCCAGATTAATTATCTAATTGATTTTCAGTGTTGTGGTAATGTTGCATATCTGAAATTTGTATCAAGATAATGCTAATCCCAAATCTCAGTGCATTGTCATTGATCCTTCACCCATAGCCTTGATTTGTTCTGCCTTGAAGTTGTGAGTCCTGGAGCCCATGTGAAGTCACATCTCCATGATCTGAGCTGCAGTGGAGTGTCTCCATCCCAGCATGAGCAGCACACAGTCACAGCCCTCCAGGTTGACACAGCCAATGAGATGTGACACATACCTGCTATACAGTTTTTATCATCTAAGCTTTTATAAATTGTGTCTCTGCAGGGAAAAAATTCCCCTGCTTTGTTTAGAAATACATTTTAATTATCCAGTTCCACTAGTCTTAGATCTAACACAACCATCTGTTTATTTAACATTGTCTTTCCACTGTCAACTGCTCTTTTTGGCAGCTTTAATTTTCTAACATTTAAATGTAAGTCTCTGCCAGCCTCTGCCTGGGCTGTGGCATATACATAATTTTGTTTTCATGTTAAGTACCTTGTGATTGCAAGGGGCCCATGACTTTGGGATATTTTGTTGTTCACCAGGCTTTGAAGAATGGCTGTGAGAGAGGTTCATGCAGCATACATGTCAGCCTGAACTAATTACCGAAGATGGTGATCTGTTCGCCTTTCAACGGTATCCATTAGTTTGGACACGCAAGGCCAGGGCACATGTTTCACTTTTTACCCTGGGCCACAGCTGTGTGCTTAGTGAAATGATTGGGTGAAGGAGTGTAAGCTAAAGAACAGAGCATTGTACTACAAGAAGAGGGCTGTTTGTTTGTTTTGAGGTATGCAACATCAGACTTTACAATGGTCAAATGTGTGCTCACCCAGGAGCATAATTATTTAATGTTGTTGGTTTTTTATAATATTCATGTAATTACATATAGCATACATCATCTTTATCATGCAAACAAATATGTTTTCTTCACCTAAATAGTCCTGCAGTCTAATTAGATCAAGCTCACATTATGGTGAACAGTAGTTATTTTGGGCAAAGGACAATTTGCTTTACCCTTTGATTATGATCCAGTAGTCCTTAATTTGTTTCTTCCTAATTTAGAGCAAAAGACATTTTTGTTCAAAATCCAGATTTCACATATCAGGAAGGAGGGGGTTTGTAGGAGATGGAGCACACTTTTCAGTCCTGAAGCAGTAGGTGGAGTAATTCCCAGCCTCTAACATGTGTCTGCTGTTTGATTGGGCACTGCACCTGCAATGAGACTGTGAGATGCCTTTGCTGGAAAGTGGAACTGGCTATATTGAGGGAAGCTAAAACTGAAATTTTACAGGTGCTGATTTTTTATGACTGCCACATATATGCCCCATTTTACTGTGTTTTCTGGATGATGAATATGCAGCAGTTGTTTTCACTGTACTATCTGTGTGGCTTGTATTACATTATTATAAATGTTTTCAAAGCGCTAAGTGTTACTGAATGAAATAAATCATATTGTCTGTGCATTTTTCTTTTTTTTTTACTCACAGATCTGTGTCATTGACTGCACAATGAATCTCTGTTTACTAGATTTTCTGATATATATATTCATAAACAAAATGCAAAAGGCAGTTCTTACGTTTGTTCTTTGGCAGATTTATTACCATGACAGAAGCTGATTAAAGCTGTGAGCCAAGAAATAATCCATTAAAACAACTCCATTGCAAGAGAAAAGCTCCTCTCTTTCTAATGTTTTGGTGATCTCATCACCTCTGTTTGAGAACCATATGTGTCTCACCTTTTACCATTTACAGTGTACATTCCATCAATGAAATCGGGAGCATTCGTTAAGCATTTGTGAATTACTGCCTGTCCGTCATCTCTGTCATTGGCCTCGCTCACCCCCAGATAAACGGAGAGAAATCCTGGCAGCCATCTGTACGTAGTCAAATTATTTACTGTACTTGGCCTTTTATGCTGGCTAACAAATTAGCTCAAGTGGGCCCGTGAGTAGTCTTTTTCTCCTCTTTTTTGTATCATTGCCAGGCTGGCTGCTCAAAAACTGGATCAGAATTTACAAGCAGCCCAATGGCTGTGTTTACAAGGATGAAAAGAGTGCTGGGCACATCGTGCAGTAGGGTCATGGACGAGAGATGTGGCCGCTAACCGGTGTTGCTTTGCCAAACTCTTCCTGGAGCTTTATAGCCCCCCTACTGGCCCCTGGGAAGGTAGCTTGCTGCTTTTACAGAGTTAATGTAGGCCTGCCCTCACTATTTAAAGCCTCAGAATTACAGTCTGTGTGGTTTACTGCTCACTTCACAGACCTGTATAGTGCGGCTCTACAATAATACTGTTCACCCACATGCCTGTATGGTACTGCTCAACAATAATACTGCCAATACCGCTCACCCACAAGCCTATATAGTGCTGTTCTACTCAAATACTGTACCTTCAATCCTTTGTAGTGCTGCCTTACCAGGATACTGCTCATCTTTACAATGCTGTTGCTACCTTCATAAAACTATGAATGGAATAATAAAGTGATGGGCACACTTGAAAATATGAATTTGTTCTTGAACTGTGTATTTGTAGTCAAAAAATTTCTTATTCTGTGAAATTTATATGTTTATATTCTGAAATGGCTGCCAGGACAACCAAACTGCATACCTAGAGACATAAATATCTTTTTTCATAAAGTCACAGTATGGCGTTTAATTGTGTTTTCACTAAATATTTTGAAATTGACTTTAAAACATATACCTTTGTATACAATGTATACACCTCAAAATCATTTTGCTTTATGATACTTTAAAATTGATTAGACTACAGATTTAATTACAGTTCAGTAGCCAATCTGGATAGCATGGTGGTTTCATACAGACAACCATTTATCCAAATACAGAAATTAGGTTTAGATTGTAATGACTGATTGCAGTATCCTGTAATGACTGCTGGGTAAATTGATTGATTGATTGATGGAATGAATGAGTATGTCAGTAAGTAAGTTGGTGAGAGGGTGATGGATTATCTACCTTTGTGTTTTACAGGAGTGTTTGGAATGTCGACTAGAGGAGGTAATTGTTGTGGGGTATAAACATTTTGAAATCATTGTCAATTAGGTTAACAATAGGTGAGTAAGATAAAACATCCAGGTGCCATAATATGGAGAGATTTGTGGTCATACCCTTCTGAGTGTGTGTGTGTGAGAGCACACTACTGTTTGTGTACCCTGTGGTCACCCCTAGGGGTGAAGAGATGTAATCTGGAACTGTATCTGGTTACAGGCACAGAGTTAGATGGTATCTCTATACTGGGGTCATTCCCAGGCCCATTTATGCATTCTTAGTTGATGTCATTGATTTTTGACGAATCAGACTGTGATGGAGAAATAAAAAATATAAGATGAACTGAGGGGATATTATCAACACTGACATTCTAAAATGAAATATATTGAAAGAAAAATTTCTTTTTTGAATAGTCTGATCCTGGTAAAATTGTACAAGATATTTCATGCATCATGCTGAGTTTCCTCATTATTATTATTACTATTAATATATTTTTTTAAATTTCCTAAATATTGCACATGGGGGATTAATATTCCACAAAACAGCAGATTATCATCTTTACACTCCAACCTTGGAATCTATACTTTCAGTATTACATCCCATTTATCCCCTTCTGTAGGCCAAGGTGAGGCATTCCTGTATATCTTTTGGAGTCTTAAACTCTTATTTGTTATTATTATTGTTAATTTTTTTGAAAGAGCAGTTTGGTGTGTTAGAGAGACCTCATTTACTCATTTAGGGCAATTTTCAGAGGGCAGCATGTTCTCATTTCAGCCTCAATCTGCATTCCTATTCTTCTGCTTTGAGATATACCCTGCTGAACACAGCCCTACTGTGTGGTCCTGCCAGCTGCTCCTCTCTCATCTTCATGTTCCCACATCTCTCCGCTGATACTGTAAATGTAGACTGCTATTTTCCATGAAAGGTTCGCCATGTGGTGACTTTTCTTGTTGGAGAGACAGAAACCTCTTCATGATAAACCAATACAACAGGTGCTCATCTGTATATAGCTTTGAATAAACAAATAGGACCATTAAACCCAACACCCCCCTCCCCACTGGTCCACTGACATGGACAAGACCTTGTGTAAGAATGATGCAGAATAATGATAATCATTGGGCAACAATGATAAGAATGATGTAATTTGGACATTCTTTCAGACAGATTTATTCTAATCAAGGTCTGTTATATAATTACCATTACATTTCACTGTCTCACATCAGCAAGTGGCATGAATTCGGTAAGCATTTATAATAATATTTATCAATGCAAGAAGTGGGATGGCTTGCTGCGAGGCCATCAGAGGCGTGCCCGGTGTGTGAGCTGTATGAGGGACCCAGGTTCAGTTAACCCCGGTGTGTGAGGGACCCCAGAGATGGGTGAAGCACAGTGTGAGGGACCCCAGAGATGGGTGAAGCACTAGTGAGTGGGGCACCCTGGGATGGGAGAAGTACGGCAGGAGAATGCGTGAGGGACACCATGGTGCGTGAAGCGCATGGGCGTGCTTCCCGAAGGGGAGGGCAGTGTGACGGAGTGCCGTCACCACGGTTGAGTATGCTCTCTGACTACCATACCAGCGAGCCTGGCTCTTTGGCGTCGCGGTCACAATTGCATGTTTGGTACCCCGTAGACCTGGGTTCGAGGCTGGGTGGGGTGACTGCTCTCACCCTTTGCAACAGCAATCATAACAGTGTTTTCTGTAATTGTTGTTGTTTTAAGTCAAATGCTGTTGTTGCTGGTATCATTAGCTTGGGCAAGATATATGGGCTTAATGAATTCCTGAATAGAGGGAGGTTACATCAAATCCTTCTGGATGAATATTTGAACATGTTTATGACTGCAGGAGAGCAGACTGCGTGTGAGTCCTCTGAACCTCTCCCCCGTTCATGTGACCTGGCTGTGGTCATCGGCACTGGCAGTGTCATGTGAGACTTGATGTTCCAGGCCAGAGCTTCAGAAGTCACTCTGAAGCTCTTCGTTCTTTCTCCTGTGAGTCTGACCCACTTTCTGCTCTGCTCCACTGTAGGCCTGCCAAGGCAATGTTCAGACCCTGTCCTCTCAGATCTAGACCCAGGGGCTGGGAACAGCATTATACCCAAACATGCACTTCCATAGCTCGCATTTACACAGCTACAGCTGTCTCATCAGGCAAGGGTAACATAATGTAGCATTTTTCAGTAACATTAACAATGGGGGCTTGTTACTGGAAGAGACAGAGCTGTGAATTTCTTATTTCTGCCTTGTTGTGTAGACAGCTGGCAATGATTGAGGCATCTGCATGTCATCTAAAATGGATGAAAGACTGGTTTAATATTGCTGGCCTCTGCACCATGTCCAAACTAGAGAAATGGAAGGAGGGGGCAGCCCACTGGTTTTATTTTTAAGTATTAAAAGCAGCTTTCATTCCTCATTACAGAGGACAAGGCTTAATCCTTAATCAGCTCAAAGAAAATGCTAAATTGCTTCACCTAGCTCCTTATTTATAGTTATCATAGTTTGTACACTTTTTGGACACATGCAAGATAAAGGCAGTTACTCAAAGTATTAAGATGTTTTGATTGGGAGATCAGGCGTTGAAGGACATGATATATTCATTAGCAGAGATGTTCAACTTATCTGCTCCAATCTGAAGGGTATCTGTCTAAGGGACAGCTCCGCAGTGAACCTCCACTGTGACATTGCTGCTCTTTGATTGACAGATCTTCAAATAAGCCTTCGAATAGCTTTCAGCATTGGTCTCCAAATAACTCAGATGTCAAATTACATCTAGAATGCTCTCTGACTCTTCTGGTGGCATGGGAGATCTATTTATTTGCCTGTTTATTTATTTCTTTATTTGGTTTAAATATTTGGCGGGGAAATATTGAATTTTTGACCCCCAGTCAAAGTCCTCATATTTAGTTAATAAAGAGTCGAGGAGATTGTTTGCTTACGAAAGTGCAGGATAGGATGACTGTATTTAAGGAAGTCCTGGGAGAGAGGAGGTGACCTTTTTTGCAAGTCTCTGGTGTGTACACAGCAATGCGGCTGTCAGCCCCTCCACTCCCTGCAAACAGGCTGAGCAAGTCCCTGTTTGGCTGGGGCCTGCAAAACTATTAAAGCCCTTTTTCTCATCTGAATCAGGCTGCTGCATCCAGGTCACACGTAATTGCCTTCCAATCGGTGGTTTAAGGCCTGGGCTCCTGGACCCACGTCATACATTCATATATAAAATAAATGTATTCCACGCACTGGGCTGCAGGTTATTGAAGATGATCTGTCATGTGTCATATCATGCGTCCGCACTTTGGAATAATAAACGTCATAAATATGGATGGTGGCAGAGCTGCCCCCGACAGGACTGCAGGTTCACACAGGTCTCAGAGAGAGCAGAAGGATCTAAAAGCCTCCTCCCTTCCCTTAGCTGGAGGATATTCCTGTGGCTTTGCTATTAATTCTTTTGCGGGCTTGAAACAAACATTAGAATGGATTGTCCAGTCTGATTTTATTATTTTTTTGAGATTTGCACTAGGCCAACCATAAGTTCATGCAGCTGGTAGTTCTTTATATTCATGTAACAAACTGATTGTAATGTCAAAACTGTAATCCTTACAATTAGAGGCTGGCTGACCAAGTTTTGACTCGTTCTAATTGAGCACACAATTTTTATGATTATAACTCATATGATTAACTGTAGATTCTCCAAGGAGCAAAAATACTGATGTTAAGGGAAAATAATTTTTATATTATTGGTTATTCTGCGACTGTAGATTTATTGTCTGGAAGATGTGTACTTGTGTCCTATTACAATCTAAGAAAAACCCACATTGTGATCAAAGAAAGAAATCACTATCTGGTTTTGGAGTACGCACTCAGATTAGAAAGCAAATGCAGACGAGACCTGTGTCCTTTGCAGAGTAGGGACATTATTTCACCTGACACTGGACAGGGTATTGGAGTGTTTACCACTCTGGAGGAAACCACTGTTTATTCTGGGGGTGGGCTGACATGATTGTCACATCAACTAAAGAACAGGTACTGCTCTGTGCTGGCTGGATCGAAGCCCCACCAACCATGTCTGTAAGCTTCTCCGTTAATGGCTTCCTGCCACTAAAATAAAACCGCTAACATGCCCATGCAGCTGATCAATGCCATCGATATCACAATGCCTCCAGTTATAAATCTCCTCTCTATTCACTTCTTGCTGCTGAAACAATCCTCCAGTCAGAACAAAACCCACTGAGTAAGCAGTTTTTATATACACAGCTGAATGATGGCTCATAGTATAAACTTTAATTTCATAACCCAATATTAGTGAGTTAATGTTCCTGCCTGATTCCTCCAACCCTGGCATTGATTTCTGTTTAACGGACTGTGGTTAGTCAATACCATCTTCTCCTCACATCCATCTTTATTTACTAATAAATAAAGTGGAGTGCATTGACATTGTGGCTTTGCCTGTAAAGCATACATGCTAATAAAGATTGGGCCTTGGGGACTTTGGCCAGTGCTGTTGAGTTGTCCAGCTCAGAATACATTCCATCCAATCACGATAATTGCCCTAGAGTCCAATCGTTGTTCTACATCCTTCATTAGTCAGAGGCAGGTTTGCTTTGGTTACTTCAGTAATTTATTTATTTATTTATTCATCTAATTTTGTGGCTAAGCTGTAAAGGTTCAGTTGCCATGAAAAAATAATGCTGTAAAGGGCACATTCCCAAACAGTTCCAAACAACTCTGCGTTTTGCAAATCTGTGCACTTGTCCTATAATCCCAGCAAATTGAAATAATTTGATTTCTGATTTTGAGTAAGCACAGACATTGTGCTGTTAACTCAACCAGCACTGGACTGGTTTTCTTCTGTTCAAGGAATGTTCTTCTGTTGCTGTACAATGCCCTGACAGCTGTTCTGACCACAAACAACCCCAGAGCCTCCAAGGCTTATCCAAAATGGGCCCAGGGAGCAATACCACCAGAAGAGTCCATCTCTTTTTCCACTTCAGCAAGAGTGCAGTTGTTTTGTAATAGCTGTAGAAATATTAGCTGAGCGGAAGTATTTCCTTCCTTTTCCTACCCCAAACAGTCATGGCCTATTTGGATCAAACTGACCACAGTTTGCCTTGATGCCCTGTCTATTTAAAAAAAAAAAAAAAAAAAACTGGTCAATACATTAAAGCTGGAGCACCAGGATGCCTTTCCTTGAAGTATTAGTCTCCTGGAGCTCTGTGGATTATTAGATTACACCCTGTTCATGGGCCTGTCTTGTTCATTGTGTGTGTGTGTGTGTGTGTGTGTGTGTGTGTGTGAGAGAGAGAGAGAGAGAGAGAGAGAGAGAGAGAGAGAGGCTGTGTGTGTGTGTGTGTGTGTGTGTGTGTGTGTGTGTGTGTGTGTGTGTGAAAGACAGAGAGAGAGATACTCTTCAATCTTCACTTTGTTCATGTCTTCCTCTTGGAGCAGAGCAGCCGCTTTTATATTTTATTCTTTTTTTCCTTCCCTTGCTCTGTCCAGGGAGTCATTATTGCTTTGGTAAATATTTCATAGGCCTCAATACTGCAGCACACATCCACCTGACAACTGCTCCTCATTTCTGCCCACAAACGCGATAAATAAATAAATAAAATCAAATGAAAAGCCAGCTCTCTCCAGCAGCCCTCTCCAAAATTTACATTCAGGTTGTTCTATAGCATTTTTTCCATTATTGTGGATTTTAGCAGAATTCTCTCTTTAAAAAAGAAAGGATTTTCAGGATGTTGTCAAATCTGTGCCCAACATCAGTTTGCTTTCTGAAGCCCTTCTGTTCTATTTTCTTGCTTTTTTTCCCTTTTTGCTCTGTTGAAAGGACTGAGGTTCAAGGCAGATATTCTTGAGAGAGAGAGTGTGTGAGAGAGAGTTCTAACCTGCTTCTTCCCCCCTGATCTGACCTTGAAGTAACTGGTAAACTGCACTCTCTCTCGGCTCTACCTGTTTACTTTGACTGGACTACAGAGAGGTCTCCCATCACCTGCGGTGTCCACTCGGCTCTCGCTATTTCTCTCTCTCGCTCTCTTGTTTTGCTTTCACTCTCTTTCTCTCAAAAGCTCTCTATAAACTCATGGATGAAACATTCAGCTTTATTTATGTATCATCAGTCATTTCAAAAGAACCGTCTTCCTGGAGCAAAGTTTTATTTAGCAGAGAAAGAACAGATGTCTCTGTGGTGTTAAGGCTGTGAGAATGTTCTGACGATCTTCATTGCAGGGGTATTACACCCAGTTTCTGGATGGCCGTGTGAGCTGTATACTAGTCTTTGGTTGAGTCTTGGCCCTTGTTAAGTAGCCCAATCTTTGCTCTTATTCTTTTCATACTTTTGTGATTAATACATCACATGTAAGCATTTAACTTTATACACATTATACTTTATACTTCATGAAAATGTATTTTAGGAGATGTGCAGATTGAAATGGATCCCGTTAATTCAAAAAACATAGACCAGCATGTAAGCAGCTCTCTGAGAATTGTTTTGGATACCTTCATTCAATTTTCTGGATTGCTCATAGACTTTAACTGAAGTGGAAGAGAGTCTACTCCTATAATTCGTAACCCACAATCTGTAATCCATAATCCATAATTTATGACAAAAAAGGAAATAAATGCCAGTGATAGTGAAATGGGAATGGGAATTCATTGTGCCACAGTTGGCAATAAGGGTCAAGAATGGTTTTGACAGAACCATCATAACTGTGTGTGCAATAGGGGTTTCAGAACATAATATAATTCATAAAATACATTATGTGTTGGTATTTAGCCTGAAAGAGAGCAACATTTTAAAATAAGATGAAAAAAACCCATCTAATGACAAATGTCATACTCTTCAAAAGATGTGAAAGCATTCTGAACTACCAGCTGTTGATTCTGAATTGTCTGTATAATTTTTTTAAAAAAGCATACCAGTATTTCTCTAAAAAAGAGTGCCCTGAGAGCTGGCACTGTGATGCAGACATTGTGTGGGCTAAAATGTCCCTTGTTGTAATTATATTGGGGTGTGAATCAAAAAAGTAAAGGGGGTGTATAAAAAGCTGCCATATGGCACACTCATTCCCCACTGTACATTAAGAACCTTCCACACCAGCATACACTAAATCAACGCCAACTAGATCATAACAGGAGTACATGTTGTCACAGCTTTGTGGTCTCTGGACAGCTGACTGCTTTAAAAGAATAATGATTACAATGTACAATATTGTCAAAGCAGGGTTAGAAATGGGAAATATAAATAATACAATAACTACACAATAAATAATACAATTAACAAAATAATCAACATTCTGGTATAATAGTAGTGCATATATATATATATATATATATATATATATATATACATATATATATGTATATATGGTTTGTGAGAGCAACAATATTCTCACGTACAGTATGCTTCTCAGAACTGGACCTATCCCCTTACAGTCTATGGAAGGAAATGAACTCAGGCTGCAACAAAAGTTCTGGCTTCTGTCTGAACTTGAAATGCCGTTTGCCAAAAACAGTAGTGTGTTTGCTTTCCCAGTGACCTCTTTGCAGAGTGCAGAGTGTGACCGCTGTGCTTCCGCTTAGAGCCCAGCCAGTTCCCTGTTCGGAAAAGAAGAAGAGAGCGAAAGGTCTGACGTAAGTTTATTCCCACTCATTCCCATTGTGGCTTCAGATTACAATAAAAATAACTGGTTCATTTGAATACACCAAATGAAGAATTCATCCGGTCATGTTTATTAATGGCCTAATCTGCCAGTCGTACTCACTCGGAAGATAACAAGAATTGAGAGTGAATTTTTTCACTTTTGTTGAGTTCAGCATGAGTCCCAGTGAGTTTGGCCTGGGGCCCCGCCCCGCCCCCCCCCCCCCCCCATCCACACACAAACACACACACACACACACACACACAAACACGTGCACACACTTCAGCCCAGAGCCAGGGGTATAACTCAGCAAAGCAGTTGCAGGGGCATTGGCAGTAGGGGCGGTTAACATGATGGCATTTCTAAAAGAGGGGTTTCAAGAGGAAAGGGGAGACCTCAGAAGTGGTCATCTTTAGCCCCAGGTGCTCAGGCTCTTGTGATTGGTCCGGCAGTGGCCTATTGCTCCACAGCCAAATGCACGCAGTCAGTATGGCATGCTTATCGCTTTGTCACATTCACGTTCAACTCTTCAACCCATTCACACTCACACTGGGGACTGTCACTGTCTGTACAGGGCTAATCACAAGTACTCCTGACTCCTGGAAAGTCCTGACTCTTCAAGAACATTGGTAAATTCCCAGATTGATTCTTCCAAAGAGAGAACAGTAATGTACTTTGTACACATCCTGTGATACAAAACAGCCACAGCAGCACATCTTAAATAAACTTACACCTTACTAATGTGTTTCACCCACAGTTTACCTCACAAATACATGATCAATGCTGTATGATTGCTTTGACAAATGTGAATTTTATTCGGGTTGGGTTGTCAGATTTGAATCCGTTTGTGCTCTTTTTAATGATTAGATAAGACATTTATTATGCTGTGTAGCTGGTGTAAAGTAAAATGTAGTTATTTGCTTAACTTAAAAAAGATCTTTAGTAAATGACAATGGAGATCTACTTTCAGATGGGTAAGCATTCTAACTGCTTGTGTCCATATCTACACCAGTGGTCAATGAGATTGAAATGTGTCGTGTGGTGCTGCCTGTTTTTTTTTTTTTTTTTTTTTTTTTAATTAATGTTATTCACACTAATCCTTGTGCAATGTGGGCCATGGGAATAAACTATCATAGATTTTACTTTTTACAATGTGCATACAGTAGATGCATTTATGAGCACCATCTACGAGCAATATCATCAAAGCATATGTATCATATGTATGAGGAGTTCAGGTCCTCTCAGTGTTACAATGGGCATCATTAAGACTGTAAGAAAAGTGGATAGGAGGAAAAAGAGGAGATGAAGTCCCAGTTCTTTTGGTTGTTCCTAGAATGCGTTGAGTTTTATGGCACATCTGCACATTCTCTTTCTCACAATTCTGTCCCTGAAATAAGGAAAACTTGGCTACAGTTCAAGTACAAATGGAAAAAAAACATTACAATATGCTTTCTAAAGAACAACAATGCATCTGTGTAATGTGTTCGTTTGTTTGTTTGTGTGTGTTTGTATATGTTTGTGTGAATGAGAGAGGGAGATGAAGAGAGAGATGAGGCTGAAAGAAAGCGTGGCAGCACAATATTTTCTGCCTGTCACAGTCTGAGAAACCAAAACGTGATACCAAAATGACATCAAATTATTATTATTATTATTATTATTATAAGTAGTATTAAGTTATTAAGTAGTATCACTAGTATTGTCATTATAGTTATTATTATGCATTATCATAGTTGAAATTGTTTTTGTTTTATTTTTAATGAAGTCTTTCTCTTTCTGTGTATGTGTGTGTGTTTGTGTTTCAGTCTCCCTCTCCTTCATCCACCCTAGAGCAATATCAGTGTAGCCATTGCTCTACCAGACAAGTACAGAGATAAAGTGTAAATAAATGGAACAGTTGGTCTTTGGGTCTTTGTCTACTTGTTTGTTTTTTTCTTAAATGAAATGCTCAGGTGTGGGAGAATGGGATCTGACTGTAATGAAGTTATTGATTTTAATTTACTGGATTCTGGACAGTTCTTCTGAAAGCCAAGCCAAGCCAAGGGGCTCTGTCTTTGTCTAATAACCCACCATGAATTAGTAACTCTATCTTTCTGATATTCCTCTTGTACCCTCAAATGTATGTGCCATGAATCACATTTTCATCCCCAACTGCCATTGACCAGCAGAACCATATTGGAATAAGTCATTGTTTTAGCTTACAAAATCCTTCCAACATGGCTTGAAGCTTCAGTCCATTTATCACAAATTATCTACATAATTTATATTGCACCCACAATATATAGTAATGTTTAATTGCAGAATAGATGCCCATGGAATGCGACAAATCATGGTATGTGTTTTGGCAATGTGCCTGCTCTGGACCCTTGATCAGCTTTGCTGATTCAGTGAAGAGTGGAAGCTTTGGCCAGGGACCTGTTCCTCATTAGGTCAGTGGCTTTGGTCAGGCGCTACTTTGGCAGTGAGACAAAATCAAGGTCTTTGGGAGCATTGAGCAAAGCATGTACACACATATGCACATGCATGTGTGCACACACATACACACACAGCTTTAGATTCTTAAGGACTTAATAGTAATTAGATTTAAATTATGGAATGTTTTGGGAATTAGTCTTTGTTTCAACTGCGTCACCAGGATCCAAACCCTTCTGTAACAGAAAACAATGTTTAAGTCCCCATTAGTACACTGTACTAATGACATGTTTGTACAAAAGCTAAACCCCTCTCTGGTAAAGTGTGCTCCTCCTTTGTGTATGCGTCCTGCAAGGTTCCTGTGCACCTGTTCCTGACAGAGAAAAAGACATGGCTGTGAAGGGGGTGGGAAGTCAGCACTGCCCTCTGGGAACTGTGAACATGAAAAGAGCAGGAGGGCTGGCCGGCATGTATCAAGAACAGGCCACTGTGCTGAGTGCTGTGGTAGGGACAATTCTGGAGGGCACACATGCATGTGGGAAGGTTGTAATATGGGTAGGAGATTCAGATGCTTTAAGTAGATTTTTAAGGCCCTGCGCTGAGCAAGCTGTACTGGGGAGCGCCGTGACATCCCTGCACGGTTTCAGTAACTTGAGTAATGAGCAAAAGCATAGGTGCTGAGTAGCGTAAGATTTAATAGGGCTGTCAGGGTGATATTGTTTATGCCGTGTTCAGAATTAATCCATTCTTTTTTATTACTCTCCGCACCACAGTAAATTGTTGCTGAGTTACGCTTTTGGGATCCGTGCCACACACGAAAACAAACTGCGGAAAATAAATCACTTTGAGGACCAAACACTGGGCAATACCTGTACTTTCCCCTCACTTTCACACAGGCTTATTATCGAGCGGTAGCATATCTACCATGTAAAAAAGGTAGCATTGTAGTCAAGGGCTCCAATGTGTGAGAGCACCAAAGTCCGCTGGGTGCGCTGGCTCCATCCGAGGGAAAGCGGACAGAGATCACACAGACTGATTGAACACAGGGCTACTTTGTATCAGTGCACCATAGCGCCTGTCTCACATCCAGCCCTCCCCTCTGCTTGGGGACTTCCAGGCTCTGAGGCCTGAAACAACTTGATTCTCCTGCCTTCCGTCGCCGGCAGCCGTAAACAGCCCTAAAGCAAAGGGAATAAAGGATGCACTGCACTCTGTTAGGATTTCATGACTTATATATGAAGGTCTGTGTGAGAGTGCTTTCTATGTACAGCGTATGTTTTATTATTTTCGATTTCTCAAACTTTGGTGTTCTTCAATTTACCAAATATTCCCTTTGAGCACTTCAGAATGTTTATTTATGATTTCCTTATGATTAAGGATCTAGTGAGATGGGTATATTACTGAGGAACTTATCTGGAAACAGTGTTCAGACAATAGTGTCCAGTGGGCCACTGTTTGGGATCTGATCTAGGAACAGGGTTTGGATGAGATAGCTCAGTAGGATAGTGCTGTGCCTGTGATCTGGGAACAGTATTCAGATGTTAGTGTGGAGTATAATACTGCTGCGCTGTGAGCAGTTGCAGCACTTGTAATGGGTGTGTAACAATTTGACAGGAGCAGTGGTGTAGTACAGGCCTGCAGCCTCATCGTGTCTCTGTAGCGTCTCCTTTGCCAAGACTGCCTGTAATGAGCAATGTGCCCTGCGTGAATATTGCTTTATAAATGCCAATAATAATAATAGTAATAATAATGTCTGTTTGACCCCAGACAGGGACTTCTCAATTTATTCTTAACTTTTTCATCATTCAAATACATAATTCTTCACATTATTCACAAAACAAAGCTGCTTTAGGTATATATCAATATTAGTCTAATATCTAGGGGGAGAAAGGGTACCAAATTCTTTACTAGTTGCTAAGGAACTGTAGTTAACTATGAAGAACAATAACCTATTTTTTCCTCTCAGAAGTGCTACCATTTGGTCCTTGCTAGTTTAATATGCTCACTTGAGACCATTGGGACCATTACTAATAGACGCAGAGGTATTCTTAGGCAGAGAGAAATAAGTTTTGTTATAAATGTGAACAGACAATGGATTTGAGGAACAGGATTTCATGTCTTTTATTTTTTGCAGCTTTATTATTTAGAAATGACTCCTTGATTAAAGTTTAAAAGGAGCATGGAACAGAGGGTCCAGTCTGGGCCTAATGGTTTGCATGTACACTTTCCGGAAAGCTGTGGCCAGGACAGTAGATTGCTAAGAGGAGCTTCTTTGCAGCAAAATCAGTTCAGTGAGCAGGGAAAAGAGCTCAGCTGGGTATAAACTGAACTTTCACATACAATCCCAAATAAGTCCTATTGGACTTTTGGAATTATACAATATCTAAGTTTTGTTTTTAGTATGTCATGATGCGTGAGACTTGATGTGTGTGGGTTTTAAAACCACAGTTATTCTGCACACACTAAAGGAAGCATTAGAAGATCCTATACTTCCAGCAGCACCTAGAGTTCAGGATTATAAAGATTCCACTACACTGAAAGGCTCACAAAATAAATAGCAAATTTGACTTTAGGAATGATGATCCTTGCTATTCATCTGCACTGCGGATTCCACCAGATCAAAAGGAATCAAACTCAACTCAATGTACTTACTAAACCAAGGCTCATTGTTTAAAATTGAACTAAACTCCATAAGTTTTTCTTTATAAAACTACATTGCTTCAGGTGTATGGCAGGAGAAAGCATAGCCTGAGGGCAGTGTGCTTCTGCGAAGCCCCACAGAGATTTGCGATCTCCTCTTCTTACTTTCTCACCAGCTTTTCAGACTGTACCTCTTCTGAAGTTGCCCTTGGTCTTACATGTGTAGCAGTAATAATGAATGAGGGGAATATGATCTGTACAAAACCATCAAACATTGTACAGCTTGCTGCTATTGTAATAAAGATCAATGGACAAGATATCTGTCGTCATTTGAAGAAGAAGGAGCGCTTCGCAATTTTCTTTTCTCCACCGACCTTGTCTATCACAGATCTTTTTTTAATTGCCATTTGGCTGGCTTTCAGAAGTTCATTGTTGAAAGGCTCTCATCTTGTGAGCAATGCGAAACAATTAAATGCTCTCCAGATTAAAGTTTTAATAGCCAAGATGTGTTCTGCACTGATGCCAGCTGCTTGGTCCTTAGCAGTGTGTGTGTCCATGTGTGTGCGCATATGTGTGTATGTGTGAGCGTATGTGTGTGTGTCTGGATTTTCTGTAGGTGCATGTCTACTTGCATGGGTGTGCCTACATATAGAGTGCACATTTGTGTGAGTTTGTGTGATTGCATTTTTGTGAACATGTGTATCTGTGTGTGTGGGCATGCATGAGTTGATGCAAAAGGTGGGAGAAGTGGTTGGATTCAGCTCCAAGGCTCAGTGAAAATCAACATGTCAGTCAAGGTCAAACTGACCAGGGAGGGCATAAGAGGAGGATAGATCAAACAGCAGTCAATCTGACAGCTGTGTATAAAGACCCAGCCCTCTCAACGCTGTACTGTAGCTCTGCATTTTCTGCCTGTGTCCCCATCCACCAATTCCACCAACACATGTCAGAGAGTATGCGCCGTAATAGTGCATTCTAAAATAATAATGCACATTCCATCCTCCATAATAAAATATGTAGCTAACTTGTATCTTGCTTGGAGGAAGCCGATGAGCTGCAAATGTCTTCTCGCTGACTTTAAAACCAAACACTACTTTTTGAAAGCACCTGCTATTTTTCTACACCAACTGGCCACATCAAAGGTGGCTGGTGAAAGTCCTAGCTGTTGTTTGCCCACCTTGCTCATTGCCCAGCAACCTGTGCCCAGATGGTGTGCACGTGCCACAGGAGTGAGAAGAGCTGGAAGGTGCTGTGAAAGAAACAAAAAATTGAAGGAAGTGGGGCAGACAAACAAATGTTTTGTCTTACTGAACCTGTGTCCCTTGTCTTGCTTCCTCATTTAGCCCACAAGGCAGATTAGCCCTCTGTGTGCCCGTAGATGGTAAACACAGAGTGATCAAAGCAATTCAAAGCAAGTGGCATTTTAAATGGTGGGCGTTTTAGAGTTTCCTAACCAAAGAAAAATGGCCGTTGTTGCATACTGTGTTTGCAAACACAGATTGTGCATTCAGACACTAAACTGAGCTCTCACTCTGCTCTAACTCTGAGAGCTACTACACCTATGATTGCTGTATAACCTTGAAAATATAAATAGATTGGTAATGGCTTTGTTTCTTTGTATTTGTATTCCTCAACCCACAAATCTAAATAAGTAGTATTTATCTATGGATGTCTGATATGTTTGACATTAATATTGAACTTTACACAGGTTAAAAGCTCCACCAAATATGTTTATATTTAACATAATGCAATCGAAGCAGCACGGTATTTAAACTTCAGTGAAATATTCCAATCTTGTCCTATTTCATTAAAGGGTGAATCAGAAGTTTTGAGGATTATTTTTTATCTGATATATGAGAATCCCAAACACTCTTATCAGTCCTTGACTTGCAGTTGTTTTAATCCAACATTCTGTCTGTTTGGTTTTAATTGATTTATCCAGCAGCAGCTTTTCTTCAGAGATTATGGTGTGGGCAGAGCGAGGCTGGACATA
Source organism: Megalops cyprinoides (assembly GCF_013368585.1). Classification (NCBI taxonomy): domain Eukaryota; kingdom Metazoa; phylum Chordata; class Actinopteri; order Elopiformes; family Megalopidae; genus Megalops; species Megalops cyprinoides. Next base: position 13,355,895 of record NC_050590.1, read on the forward strand.
AGTTCTCCGAAAAAGCAGGTTTTCAGCATTTTTACCACCACAAATTTCCTCTTTGAAATTTGTTTGCACAGTTGTGTGAAACACCTCCATTCTCCACCTTATATGTGGCATCTTCTATAGCACAAGTTATATTC